>NC_048595.1:314171111-314471111 GCF_003668045.3 Cricetulus griseus | reverse complement strand
ACTCAGGGCTTAAGATCTGGAAGCATATAAATTTATAAAAAGCATTGCTTAATAGGAGACAGTCTATGTGTTGATTTACTGCTTCAATCTTCAGTGACTTAAGAATATTTTAATGTAGTTTGAAGATGAGAAACAGGATGGAAAGCATGTTGGGAAGCAGGCTTGGTGAGGAGACAGAAAAGAATAGGGGTTCTGGAGATAGAACAGGAATTTGTATAATTCCTGTGTAACCAATAGGCAGAAAAGTCTATGGAAGTCCTTTGAAAAAATGTTTTTAAATTTATAAAATAATGCAGATATGATGATGCCTGCCTGTAATCCCCATGCTCAGGAGTCTGAAGTAGGAGGATCAAGAATTTAAGGTCAGCCTGGATTTAAAGAACAAAAGAAATAATAAATATGTTAACTAAGATAAATGGAACTACAGTGGGAGCCCAAGATGTTGAAAAAAATTATCAGACTAAGGAGGCAAACATCATGTATTAATGAACACATTGCTGAAATTGGCTATTGAGGAATCATGACTACTATTATATTTCAATAATAATAAGCATAAATAATATTTTTCAATTATCCCTAACTAGAAAGTGACATAAAATATAATTAGTCTATTGGTTATGAAATCATAGGCATTCCAGTTGTATACTGTGTTCAGTTCCCTACATTGAAAATTGAATGAAATGCTGTATTTTAGGTAGAGATAATGAAGAATAATAAAATGTAATTGTTTTCCTATCCTAGTCTGTGACTAAGAGCCCATGGATCTTGGATTAAGACCCCCTGAGTTGGGTAGAATATTATTAAAACTTGGGTAGAATATTATTAATGTGGCCTTGTAGTGGTTGCATAACACTGGATGAGTTAAGGTCTTAAAAAAACTTTCCCATCAAAAAAGGGGAAGGAGTGGTAGTGAGATGGCTCAGTGGTTCAAAATGGATGAGAGTTGGGTTCCAAGCACCCATGTTGGGAAGCTTATAACTTGTAACTGCAGTTCTAGGGGATTTGCCACCTCTAGCCTTTGTATGCATACACATAACTACAGATAAAACAAATATTTATTAAGTCTTCCCTATCCATTCCATTGCTGACAAAGCCCTATTAGCAGGATTGTTGGAAGACTATGGAAGACCATGCTTTGCTGGGATCCTTGTTTGAAGATAGTGACTTGGGGACACATAGTTCCTCTTACTGGCTTTCTTTTAGTGTTTGTTGTATTTGGTGAGAGGTTGGAATATTTAGTACCAGAGCCCAAATCTCCTCTTACCTCTACATTGTCTTAAAAACTGTTGAACCTTAAGGAATAGAATGGATGGCATTAATATGGCAAGAAAATGCATTGGGAAACATGCAGGCAGGAATTTATTAGTCTCTTCTTATTCACTTGAGGTCTTTTTGTCTTAGTTAATGTTTCTATTGCTGTGAAGAAACACCATGACCATGGGAACTCTTATAAAGGAAAACATTTAATCAGGGCTGGCTTACAGTTCAGAGGTTTAGTCCATTATCACCATGGCAGAAAGCAAGGCAGCATGCAGGCAGACATGGTGCTGGAGAAGGCGCTGAGAGTTCTTACATCTTGACCCACAGGCAACAAGAAGTGGTCTGGCTCATTGGGTATGATTTGAGCATATATGAAACCTCAAAGTCCACCCCCACAGTGACATACTTCCTCCAACAAACTTCCTATTGCAATGAAGTCACAACTCTTAATAATGCCACTCCCAATTACATTCAAACTACTACACTTTTCTTACAAAGAAAGAACCTTTTGCTCAGCATGAAGGTTTTGGCAGTAAGTAGAAATGACATTGCCACCTGGACCCTTTGGGCCCAAGTTTTTATTTTGTTGTTTCATTTGAAGAGTAGGTCCCCTGAGGGCTGAATGGTAGCAAGGTGTGCTTTGGCTGTTTCTTGAAGGGGAAGAACCACTGCCTTCTCAGATCACTACACACTGAAGAACCCAACAAAGTCTGGTTAATACATAACCATGGCTCAGATTTATGACTTGACTTTGGAGGAGACTCCAAAGAGTGGATACCCTGGTTCTGTTTGACTATTTCCTTAGGCAAACATTCCTACATAAGACTATCTTCTTTTCCTGAAAGGCTATTGAACAGTGTGGGCTCAGAGCTGGGCAAGCCTTCCTTCAACTCTGATGGATTTAAAGGCAGTCTACTGTAAGTGATCCACCTCCTCTGAGTGGGTGTGAAGTCAGCGAAGCAAAGGAGTCTCAGGATTTCCTTGTCCCTTGGGGTCAGGACTAACACTTCATTTAGTGTCTCCTTTTCATCAAAACCATATTTGTCGTCTCACTTATTTCCCAGTGTCTGGCCAAGTTAGTGATGTTTATGAAAACAACCTGGCAGACACTCAAGCCAGATAAGAAAGGAGAACATTGGCTTTGTAGAAGGAAGCTGTGCAGGGGAACAGATGGAGACAGTGTCTAAACAGCAATGAAAAGGTGTGTATTAGCTTCCTGGCTCCTGAGGTCTGCTTGCATCAGGAGCAACATGGGGACCTGAAGGGCTTCTCCATCCCCCCCAAAGACTGTCAGCCCAGCCCCCTGAAAACACTTGTAGATCACATTTCCTGCTCTGCATAGACACTTTTGAAAGCAAAAGCAGATGGAATAAACAAAGTTTGCAAGCCGTTCCCTAGGATGGATGGCAAGAGAAATGGGAGTTGCAATTTACTGTTATCAAATATGCTGAATCTTCAACATAAAATGACTTAAATTGAGTCACCAAGGTGAGGTCTGTAAAAGTCATACTATTGTCTGAGGATATAGATAGGATTGCCTTTGCCATCTTTTCCATCATTGTAGTTGTCTTCTGAGGCTTACCACTTGGCTGGCTATGTAGATGGTAAGCATCTCAAACAAGCAAAGAGAAGACAGGGCTGTCTGTGTTTCTTGGCTGTTTACAGTTATTTTGTCTTTTCTTTCACCAATCAATTCTTCTGAGTATCTTAGTTCTATCATCTATTAACTTGCCAACTAATATCTTTGTTTCATGGTTTTCTTCCTTCTGACCCAAACTGTCCAAGCAAAAGATAGAATATTCCTCAAATGTTGGGCCCTGACATCAGCCTTTTGTTTACTTTATTTATTTTATTGTTTTGGATTTTGGTTTCTCTATGTAGTCCTGGCTGTCCTGGAACTCAGAAATCTACCTGTCTCTGCTTCCTGAGTGCTGGAATTAAAGGCATGCTCTTGTTTGAAGGTTTCCCATTTGCTTCTCAACTTGTCTGGCCATCTTGATTTGAGTGTCTTCATATCTCAGTCTCCCTTGTGCTGTTTCTGCATCATTAACCTTTGACCTCATCAAGTCATTTTTGTTTTGTTTTGGCAGTAGTGGTGGTGGAATCCAGGGGCTTGAGCATGTGAGGCAAGTGCCCAAGTATTGAACTATATTCCAGACCCTGTTTGTATTTTGAGACAGGGTTTCACCGATATGCCCAGGCTAGCCTCAGACTCACTATGTAACCAGGCTAGTCTCAAACTTATGAACTTCCTGCCACAGCCTCCAGAGCAGCTGGGAATAGTGGGCAACACCACCAGGCCTGACTCAAGGTAATGTTTTTTTCATTTTCAGGTTCCCTGCATGGCTTTCTGTCCTCTCATTTGTGACATTTTCTTATTGGCCAACTTCTCTGTCTATTCTAGGCCCACAATGCTTCTTCCCCTCTCTCCTCCACAGCTTAGTCATATTACATGCTTGGCTTTGTATTGATCGTCCATCATTTCACATGACTTGTTTCTTCATCAGGAGGCTGAAGTTCCTTAATAGGTTATAATTATGTTATATAGCAATTATAATATATTGTAATGCAAAATATCAGCACACAATAAATGTTCGATAAATAGATGGTTATAATATCTTCCTCAGCCAGTCTGGGGAACCTTTTCCTGCTAACAAGCTCCCAGAAGGTTAGTTCTGGGCAGTGGCTGGCTACAGTGGTTTATTTTAATCAGCCCTGAAGCCTAGAATGTGCCACTCAGACTACAAGGATACATGTCAAGCTCTTGCCTTTTAATTTTACATCTTCCCTATAAATTGCCTCTTAAGAACTGAATGTTACTCTATAAACCTAGGAGTAAAATCTGGTTGGTGACATCTAAAGTCTGGATTTGGTTTTTTGAGAAGCAAGAGGAAAAGACAAACGAACAAAACACAATCAAAAGGCATTGGGCATGGGAGCTGGAAGTTACAGAGGTTTAGAGCACTTGTTGCTCTCGAAGAGGACTTGGGTTCTGTTCCCAGCCTCCCTAGTACCACACGAACATCTATAACTCTAGTTCTAGGGGATCTGACACTTTCTTCTGACCTCCTTCAGCACTACATACATGTACATATGTGCCAGTACACAATCATATATGTAAAAGAAAATAGATCTTTAAAAGGCATGAAGAAATAGCTCATTGGGTAAGAACACCGGCTACTCTTTCAGAGGACCCAGGTTCAATTCCCAGCAGCTGTATGGAAGCTCACAACTGTCTGTAACTCCAGTTCTAGGGGATCTGATGGCCTCTTCTGTCCTCCACAAGTACTAGGCATGCAAATGGTATACAGACATACATGCAGTCAAAACACTTGCACAAAACAAAACAATCCATTTTTCGTAAGGCATTGCCTGGAGGAAAACTTTGGCAATGGTTCTGGATAAGATTTAACCAGCTGTAGGGGACTAATGGAGTTCATGGATCAGGCAGAGGAGAGCAGCAGACTGAAGAGAACGAGCAGTACCAAGATAGCCTTTTTAAGGCAGGGGTTTAATGTGGAAAGATGTTTGGGGGAAGTTGCAATGTTGAAAGGAAAGTATGAGTGCTATCTGATTGATTTCTTTGGGTTTTGTGAAGCTGGCTTGATCAACAACTTGCCTACAAATAAGGGACATTATGAATTAATTATCTTTAAATTTGATAGGTGATGTTTTCATGGAAGCTCACATTGTTAAGAAAAACATACACGGCCAGGTTGTGGTGGTGTACGCCTTTAGTCCAGGGAGACAGAGGCAGACAGATCTCTGTGAGTTCAAGGCCAGCCTGGTCTAAAAAGCTACACATAGAAACCCTGTCTCAAAAAACAAACAAGCCAAAGAAAAAACCATACACATAGGAGAGATATTTTTATTTGTTATTTGGTAATTTCATACATGTGTATGATGCGTTCTGTTTACTCTGCTCCCCACCCTTTCTCGATCATGTCTATCCATGCCCCCTCCTGTCCCTTTCCCAGATTCATGAGTTTCAGTTTTGTTCTGTGACCCATTTAGTTTAACTGGGCCTATCTGTGTGAGCATTAGCTTGGGACTATCCATTTCAGGTTGGTGGAGTACCAGTACACAAAGGAAGGCACGCACGCCTTTCCCTGCATCCATCCACAGGGAGTAGTTCGGCCATGATGCCCTCGAGTCCTTCCTACATTCTTGCCTGGCCATTGATGGGACCGTTCTTGTGCAGAGCCAGTCCAGTCATCCACAGTTGTTGAGAGTGTATGATGGCAATGGCTGTGTGTGTTGTACGGAAGATGGGTTTAACATCTCTTCTCTCTTCTAGCTCTTACACTCTTTCAGATCCCTCTTTGGTGTGTTTCCGAGCCTTGGAAGGGAAGGTATAAGTGTCTTTTTTTAAGGCTGAGCACCTGGCAGTCATCTATTCTAGGCACCTTGTTATTGCATGTTAGCGTTATTGCCCATTTTTGCGTCTTTCTAAACTTTTCTTGTGTGTTTATATATGTAAGCATTCATAAAGTCTGCTTCTTAACATAAACCACGTGGGTTTTAATAAAAATTGCCCCACATCCACACTGCACATCTTGGAGAACGTGGGTCAGCATCTTTATTTCATCAGTTTCCCTGGGGAAGAAGGTGGAAGGATGACAAAAAGGAACTGGAAAATCTCACAGCTTAGTTGTGCTGAGTGGCCTCCTGTGTTAAGACTTGATTAAATTTACTGCTGACTCCCTTGGGATTCACATGGGAACTCTGTGAAGATTCCTGACCCTCTCCTCCCCCTCAGCTCGTGGAGCACAGAGGTCTGTCTCCAGTTCTACCACCCGAGGTCACATTGCTCCTCTAGACAGCCCTAAAGTCCAGGCCCCAATACTACCCCTGAACTACCTCATCCTTTTCTGTGTGGCACAGGGAGCATCAATCCATCTTCTCTACCAAGCTCTGATAAGACGGGACAGGACCAAGCACCTGCCCCTTCCCATCATTCCTTGTCTGCCAAGGTAGCTAGCTCCCCATCCTCTTATATTCTAGAATTCCAGAGAAGTCCAGCACTAACTCTGTGTCTGCCTACGTGTGGAGTACTCAACTGGAAGTCCTAACTGATCCAATTAAACATCCCTGTATGATGTCTCCATTCTCGTCCTTCAGCTCTGTTTCTTGGCCTTCACTGCAGGAAAGGGGCTGAAGCCTGGCTTTCAGTTCTCTCACTTTTGCTGTTTGATAACTCTGCTGTCTAGGTCACTAGGATCTTGTGGTAGCCCCAAAGCTTCCCATGTAGCACTTGGTTACCTACGTGTGAGTTTTTCTTTACACTAGAAACTTAGAAGTGAGATGGCTGGGTCACAGGGATCATCAAGTAAAAGTCTTGACATCAGTCACCAATAGGGTTTTATGCCTATGCCACACAGATCCCAGCACTTCAGAAAGTGGATGTTTAAGTGCATGGCCAGTCTTTATAAGAACAGAATTGTGCATGTATCTCACTATCTTGTCTCATTCTTAATTTACAAAGTAGCTCTTCAGATATTTACTAAGCATTTTAATCTTTGTATTTTGTGTGAAAATTACCTACTAATATCATTTGCCCTTTTTTTAAAAAGTGACTTTATTGCTTTGTAGCTTTTGTAGTATTTTGTGTTTCCTGAAAACTCATCATTTGCTCTGTAATGCCCCTAAGCCTGACTTGGTCTTTTGACTTTTAGAAATCAGGCTATATCAAAAACCCATAAATACCCCCCCAATTGTTTTTGGTTGTATCTGGTTTAAAGGGCCTACTTTTTCCAAAGTTATAAACATATTCCCCTACATATTCTAATATTTTTCTGTGTGTATATATATGCCTGGGGTGTGTGTGTGTGTGTGTGTGTGTGTGTGTGTGTGTGTGTCTGTGTGTCTGTGTGTCTGTCTGTGTGTGTGTGTCTGTGTGTCTGTGTGTCTGTGTGTCTGTGTGTCTGTGTGTGTATTCACATTGTGTGTAATTGTTGGTGCTCATGTATGTGGAATGCACATGTGTGTATATGCATGTAGAGTTAAGAAGTTGGTGTTAGGTGTCTTGATCATTCATCACTTTATATATTGAGACAAGGTCACTCACTTGAACCCAGAGCTCAGAGATTTTAGGTTAGTGTAGCTGGCCAGCTTGCTCCATGGATACTCTGTCTCCAGAGTGCTAGGATGGTAAGTGAGCTGCTATACCCTCTTGGCATTTACATGGGTGCTATGGTTTGAACACTTCTTCATACTTGCATGACAAGCACTAATACAGTGAGTCAAGTCTCTTATTCCCTAGTGTTTTAATAGCTGAAATCTTTGGATATTTAGCCTTCATCTGTCTAGAATATTTTGTGAACAGTGTAGACTCCAACTAAATTTTTTTTTCCCAATAGAGAGTGCCTTGGCCCAGGTTTGCTTTGTAGAAAGCCAAAAATATGTGCTGTGGCAACCAGAACAAGAGGAATCCAAGGGTGGTTGGTGGGGATGGGGCCAAAATGTGGCAGTCTAAATGAGATGGACTTCTCAATCCAGACAGTCACACACAGGAATGGACATGCAAAACTCTAGACTCGTTTACTGTCAGAACATTTCAATAAAGCCAGGAATGAAGTCTTGTGTGTCATCTGTCACTCATGAGAGGACAGTTACAGGAAGCATAATTTGTCTTTATTTTTTTCTGAACCACAAAAGGTTTTACTTAATTTTTTTTGTCTGACTCTTTTATCTACCCTGCAAAGAGCACATATGGTGCATTTATTTATTTACTCATTTATTTATTTATTTGATTTTTTTGAGATAGGGTTTGTCTGTGTAGCTTTGTAAACCAGACTGGCCTCAAACTCACAGAGATCCATCTGCCTCTGCCTGCCGAATGCTGGGACTAATGGCATGCACCATCTTATGTGGTGCATTTTTTAAAAACAAGTTTCCTTTCAGTTCCACTGTGCTTTTCAGTGTGTTTCCCCAAATCTTCTAAGTGACTTAGGGGCACTGTTTTCAGGGGTCAGTGAGGGTCATGAAGACCTTTCACCTGATCTATAAGACCTTGAACTAACTTTCTCTGGGCCTCTGCATCAGTGCCCTGGGCTTTCTGAGTAGACTGAGGCTTATGTCCTCACAGTTGAGAATGCAGCACAAAGCCCAATGGGAGTGAAAATGGAACTGTGAGCCCTTGAAGACACGCTTGCATTTCTTTTAAAAGTTAGTGAGGGTTGTCTGATTTTATCTAAATCCTTGGTATTAAATTAAAATATATGTTCTTTGGACAGAGCTGACCATGGGTACAAAGGACAGATGCATGATATGTGCTAGAAGTTGGAAGAGCCTCCTGAGGTGGGAAGGTTGGGCCTGATGTCAAAGATGCAAAGGTGGCAGGTGTCAAGGATGGGCTTTGAAATTATTAATAAAGAGAATTCATATTGAGTTTATTTTTTGAGGTTATAACTACATCATTAATCCCTTCCTTTTCCTCATTCTAACTCCCCTCATGTAATCTTCTCCTTGCTTTCTTTTAATTCATGACCTCTGTTTTCTTTAATTGGTGGTGGTGGTGGTGGTAAGGTGAATGTGTGTTCCTGAATATATAAATACAACCTGCTTAACCTGTATAATGTTACTTGCATGTACGTGTTTTCAGAACTGCCCGTTTGGTGTGCTCTATCCTGGGGAAGACTACTTTTCCTGCCCTCATCATTCCTCAGTTGCTTGTAGTTCTCTATGTAGGGCTGAGTCTTCTCAAGCTTTCCCCTCCTACATTAGCGTGTCTATTAGTGTCAACCTTGTTCTGGCTATGTTTAGGTAGCCATGTTGGTGAGACTTCATGGGTGTAGCTTCTCTGACATTCATAGGAGACACAATCTCACAGCAAACTTCCTGTTCCTCTGGCTTTTATAATCTTTCCACCCCCTCTTCTGCACTGATCCCTGAGCCTTAAGTGCAGGAGTTGTGTTGTTGATGTATGGGCTGGGACTGGGCTTCCCACTCTGCATTTTGATCAGTAGTGGCTTTCTGTAATTATCTCCATCTATTGCTAAGAGAAGTTTCCTTGATGACGCATGAGGACTACACTTATCTGTGCATATAAGGACAAATATTTACAATGTAGTTAGGAATTCTGGTTTAGTAGACTGGTGGTTGTAGGTTCTCCTCCAAGATCCCTGACTTCACTAGCCCTGGGTAGGATTCCAGTACCAGGTGTGATTTCCCTCCGTTGAATAGTCTTAAGTCCAATTAGAGAGCTGATAGTGGCAAGGTATACATGCCACTGCTGGGGGTTTGGGCTGTTGTTCCTTGCTAGTCATTGGAAGTGTTCATAGGCATCATAGTTGGGTAGGACTATTGGTTATCTTCCTTCTTTGGAAGCTTGCATTCTACCTTCTGATACCATGAAAAGCTAGTCCTCAGGAGGGGACATTCAGGTCTGATGTGTATTATCTCTTCCAATAGGGACTTACCTATCACCCATGGAGGCAACCATGTGGGTATCTCTTGAACAATCCTGAACAACAACTCAAAAGAGGGCTCCTCATGACTGGTGTTAGGGTTCTATTAGATAATTTATGCCTCTTTTGGGGAGTATTGTCGGCCTAGATGGAAAATTTCATTTATACTATATTTGCTTACTTTTAGTTAATAGGATGATTGCTTATGGCTTTTTGAGGTCTCTTTACTGTTGTTTTGCCCCTTTCCCTCCATTTGTATTTATCTCTCTCCTTCCTAATTACAGTCCCTTATTTTTCCCATTTTCCCCTTAAAAACACTTTTACCCTGCTATTCCACTCTCTGCTGTCTTCTTTGGCTTTATTTTTTGAACGACAATGTAATTTGTCATAAGTAGTTAAAATTCACATATGAATCAATCATATAGATCACATTCCATTTCAAAATTCTATTGAACTGAAACTACATTACAAAAATAAAAACAAACTTCATGTCATGTTTGGAAATTTGGAAGTGATTAATGAGTCAAAGTACAAGCCATGATGAAGTTTAAAAATACTTGTTCCTAAATGGTAAGGAGGAAACTACAAATCAGACTTGTATGATACTGTTGGGAGGATGTCTCAATGAGTAAAGCACATGCCACACAAGGGTGAGGACCAGAGTTCCAATCCCAGAACCCATTTCAAAGCCAGTGGATGTGCTCTGGTGGCCTGGGTATAATTCCAGTGCTTGGCAGCATGGAGACATTCTCCTAAAGAAAACTGGCTGAACCAGTTAGCTGAGACAATTGAGAGACCCTGCATCAAGGTACAGTAGAAACTGATGGAGGAAGACATCCAAAGTCAACCTAGGATCTTCACACACACACACACACACACACACACACAGACGCACACACGCACGGACGCACACACGCACGCACGCACGCGCGCATGCGCACATGCACATATACACACACATACATATATACACACACTTATGAACAGGTTTGAAGCAGACTGAGAAGATCAGGTTTGTGTTAGACAAGAACTTAGGCTGTGTGAAGGTACAATATCAACAGGAAAGAGTAGGCACAGAAAAAAAGACTCAACACTTTGAATGATGAGCCAGACAAGGGGCATGTGGCCCTTACTGGATTTGAGAGTATAAAAGATATGGGCACCTGATTTTATAGTATTGCATGGACAAATCATTTGTTTGTATAACATTTAAATATGATTGTTAAAGTTAGTTCTTTTTAATTTGCAAGGCTTGCTGTGAAGAGAAAGTTAGAGATCCCTCCATTTGGACACCCAAATGTCAAGACAGTGGAAGCAAATGAGGGTTTGTGTGGGTTTGTGGTGCCATGGAGCCTGGCTGGGGCTTTGTGGAAAAGGGCAAGGTCACTTGCTCCCTAGAAAGCTTCCTTCTTCTAGATAAAAATTGACAACAACTCCTGGGGGTCTCTGTGGAGTGACGACGTAGCTGAAAGTCCTTGTTAACCTCACGGATATGACCTAAGTTAAGAGTTAGCTCTATGATTAGATGAGGTGTGCTGAGCGGTCATGGGAACTGAGAGCCTTGTTTTATTACTTCTTTATTTCCCCCTCAATGTGATTAATGAGAAGATAAACTGGGAAAAAGGAATGACATTATGGCAAATATGTCCCCTAGAACTTTTTCTTTCTTAACAAGAAGCCACTTAAGTAGCTTCCCAGCACCATCTTCTTGAATAGTTTAAAGGAATACTAACTTGGATAAAAACTTTCCAGTTTTATTTGAATTGTGTGCAAAAAAAAAAAAAATTGGCACAGAGGGAAGCAGAGGCAGGTGGATCTCTGTGAGTTCAAGGCCAGTTTGGTCTACAGAGTGAGTTTCAGGGCAGTGAGGCCTACATAGTGAGATCCTGTCTCAAAAGGTAGCAACAAAAAGATGTTATTTATAATGTGTGTATACATGCATGCCATTGCATGTATGTAGAGATCAGATGACAACTTCATGGAGTCTTTTGTCTCCTCTGACCTTTATGTGGCTCATGCTCAGGTCACCAAGCTTGCACAAGTACTTTTACTCATTGAGCCATCTAGTTGACTGTGCTTAAAAAAAAAAAAAAAAAAAAGATTCAATAACCCAAACTTTCATCACTATTTGGATATTAGAACTCATCTCTGTTTGTTTTATCTCTTTGCGAACATGATTCAAAAGACTATGCTCTTCAATAGATGTATAAAATATAAAGCTTCTTAAGTCTAAGAACTAGAAGAGTACACAAAAAGATAGATGTAACACACACATGTTACCTGCTAGTGTCTCAGTGTCACAGAGAGAAGACTAACAGCTAGGGCACTTAATGGCTCTGGGTCTTCAGAAGTTGTTTAGAAGGGAGCAGAGTTGGAATCCTGGCTGCCATCTGAACCATGGGTGTTACACTGAGATAAAGAAATCAGACCCTGTCATGGTCCTCTGTAGTAAGTTGATTTGGTGAGTCTCTGCCCCCATGTAGACAGCAGAATATAAGGACACCTTCAGTGCTCACCAAACTGCGTTCCTTCTGCCATTTCCAGTGACTGGGGCCCTGGTATTTGCATAGTGATTCAGCAGCCAGCAGGGCAGGCTCACTGCTTTGATAATTTAGCTAAGATAAGCTCCTGGTGTAAGCTTTTTTCAAAGGTTAACAGAGGCCCAATCTGAGTGTCCTACTGTGCAGAGGTTCCTAGGGACTTCTGATTGTCTAAAACTCTCATATAGAACTGGGTTGTACTAGTGGAATTTCAGAGAGACCCACAGGGCCAGTTAGGGACAGTTGACATTAAACACTGCAAAATTCCAAAGTGCAGACAGCTTGGCAAGTTTGAGTTCTGGTGCATTCTGTTCAGAACTTGTTTCTTCCCCTTCAATAGTGCTTTTGTCTTTCTGCTAAAGGTCAGATTGGAGTTGTCAAGTACTGGTGTTCCCTTCCCAGAGTTCTTAAGGAACAGAGTGGATTGGTGGATTCAGTGTTTATGTTTTCATCCACCTAGCTCCAGGCCAGATTTATAGATTTAGCAATATAAATGAATGGCTTACATTTTTCAGCTCCTTGTGGGCAGATGTGGACTCTGAAATTATTGTGAACACTTATTGATATCTGTGCCTACTTGACTGCTGCTCCTCCTCAGCAGCCGGGTCAGCACTGTGGGCAGAGCCAGCCTGCATTTTCACAGAGTGGAGCAGCGTTGGAATCCCAGGCTGCCATCTGGACCATGGTGTTATGCTCAGATGAAGGATCTTCTCTAACGTGGGTGCAGCTCCCCTGGGGGAGCTGTTAGGTGAAAGAGCACACGTTGCCTGCTTCCTAATGCATATGGGGCATGTATTAACTTACCCAGGGCATGAAGCTTAGGCACAGAGCTCTGTGAGTCAGGAGCCCCCAACCTTTTTCTTCTCAGACCTTGAGAGTTATAAAGACACCCTGTCTCGGGGGCCACTGGCAACCCACAGCTGACCTCTGACTTTCTCAAGCTATTCTGAAGTCCTAATGGACTGTCTTCAAAGTGCACAGCTTCATCAGGCACTGTGCAGTAGATGTGTATTTATCCCTGCCATTCATGCCACTGTCTTCTCAAGCCTCCCTTGGTTTTTTGTGGTGACAGTATAAAAGGGGGTTGATGTTCTCTGGGCATAGCTTCCAGATATGCTCTGCTTTGCCCCCTCTTTGTAGGTTCTGAATGACACACTGGACATATTATAAAACTCCACAGCTGCCAGGTGTGGTGGGTCATGCCTGTTATCCCAGCACTCAGGAAGCTAAGGTAGAAGGACAGCCATGAATTTGAGGCCAGCCTGAGCTAGACTCTGTCTCCAAACAAACAAACTCCCTAGCTCACATCTAATTTAACTCTACTCTTCTGAGTTTTAACTGTGGTGCGCGGGTGGCAGAGAGGAGAGGATGGGGAACTGGAACAAAAGGTTGGTGGACGTTGGTTTACTGGGCAGTAGTAAGTGCCTCTCATCAGTCCCCACTTCTGTAGGCTTCATTCTGAAGCCATTGTCACTGCTCAGGTGCGTGTGACTCTCCTGGGGCAGCTTAGTGGCACCCTGCTTCCTCTCTGAAGAGCCTCTTCTGAGGTACAACAGGGAGGTAAAACAGGGTTCCCTTTACATTGCTAGGTATTAATGCCACATTTGTGCCTCCAGGTTCTCCTGAAGTGAGGGTCTTTTTTGATCAGAAGCTGCCTGGAATCCATGGAATTCTTACCCCTGTGACTTCTCTAGTCCTTCAAAAGCAGCCCTGCTCACTACTGTGGTCCTGCTCTCCCAGGGCTTGTAGCACTGGGTTGAGGTGCTATTCTTCTTTCCTGCCATCCATGCCTGGCCTATTGCCCTTAAGCTCTGCATAGAGATCCTCCACTGAATCTTCTACCTTCGAAATGTCTAGCTCAGAAGTGGGTACCAGTCTTCTGCTATGTGTACAACCCCTTTTCTGCCTCTGGCCTGTCTAAGAGAAGATGAAATTGTTCCAACTCCTTCACATACTCCATTTCCAATCAGGGTAGGTCTGAGGTTTGCAGCTCAGCAGCAGCCAGACAAGGAACAGGGTAGCCATCTTCCTTTCTCACAGAGGACCTGATGTCCCCAGTGGTTCTTTTGGAAACTGTCCCATGGTCCTAACTTGTTGAAAAGTGAGCAATAGCCTGGACTTTTGCAGTCCCTACCAGGCCATCAACCAGTCTTTCTTTCCTTGGGTGCTGGCTAGGAGGAAGAACTACTATTACTGAGAATTAGACTGATGCTCTGACCTCTTGGCAAGCCACAGGGGGGGCACCATCTGTCCCTAGTACCCTCGGCTTTGGGCTTGGCTGTAGTTCTGGTAAGGAAGAAACCCCACTCAGCAGTTCCCTTTTACATCGTGGTCTTCTTTGTCACTGCCTGGAGTCGCTGCCTGGAATCTGCCCCAGTGCATCCTGTCCTGTTATCAGAGAGGCCAGGGCCAGGCTGCCACTCATGAGTACTTGTGTCGAATTTGAATGCTGGACTTCAAATGTATTGTCATGGGGGGTCACTATGGGCATTATTTTAGTTGCCTAGAACAATAAGAGATTCCTGTTTCTCCAGGTTTCCTTTGACTTCCTCCTACTGACTCACTGCCAGGAACCTGGAGTTAAGAAGGTGTGTTCTTTTAAGCAGACTGTACCAACTGCTATACCTTCCTTGTCCTTACCTAAGAAACTGGCAATCCCAACGAACTTGGGTAGGCTCACTTTAAATAACAGAGTTGACAACTGGGTGTGAATTGGGCTCAAGTAAACTGTGGTCTAGCTCATTTATTCAGCAGATGCAAGAGAGAAAGGAGGGAACAGGAGTGATTATCTAGTTATTATCACTTAAGGGAAAGTTACCTGCTGGCTGTGTGAAGCCTGGGTGTTGCAGAGAGAGTACTCCAGCTGTCTGGCAAAGTGGCCAGGCTTGAGGTCCAGGCTCTGAGCAGGAAGGAAGGGGGCCAGAGGGTTTCTGTGTCACTGCATCCTCAGTAACACTTACTGTGTTCGGCTTGTTTTGTGTAAGTCAGCTATGCCTATGCATGTGGAGTGCTAGCTCATGTAGTTTTGATTCGTTCCTGGATTTCTCTGATTCACTTTTAACAAGTTTCTTTTCATGTAAGAAGTTATACGTGCTGGAAAGAATAGCTCTTCTGCTGTGAACCCATGACTAATCTGTACCCATACAAAAATGTGTGCATGGGGGGGGGAAGGTTGCATATTTTCACTTCCTTTTGAAATAGTATAAACACTATTTCAGTTGTTTCATTCAACACATAGTATTATACCATGTCACAATTAGTTAAGAGCTAATAATGAACATTTGAAACCTGAACTCCCCCAATTCTAAGGAATCCCTGAGGGCTGTGTTCTTTGAATTGCATTCATGTGAAGGAGGGGCTGTCATGTACAGCCCCCTTCCCTCCTTCCAGGCCTGCCTTACCCCAGCCAGGTTTCTGTTTGTACATCCTGCCCAGGTATCTGGATTTATTCCAAATTATATAAATAATTTAGGTGATTAGGTATGACTGATGCCTCTACTCTGTATTGCTATGCAGTGCCTCCACTGACAAGCTCTTCCCCGATAAAATCTGCAGACTTCTCATCAGCACGTGCCTTTCAGCACAGTGGCAGCAAGTCTTGAGCAGTTCCTACTGGCTGAAAATCACTTTACGTTTATTTCCTCTTTCCTAGAATAATTTGAGTTTGTGTTTTAGATCTCTTCTTCAGATATGTGTTGTCCTTTAGGGTGTCAGGCAGTGTCTGTGAACATGATCCATTGTCTGTAGCAATAGGAGTTTGAGGTCTCCAGGTCATCTTAAACTTCCTCTATTGAGTCCTTGCCATGAACCTGAAACTGTCAGGGTGACTTAGTGGCCCTTTCCTTAGTCATATACGTGTTATTCTCCTCCAGCTCGTATGCATTTGAAATATCTCCTTTTCTCATCTGTAAGGATACGTGTGTTCTGTGTTTTAGTGTTCTGTGGCTTAAGAAATTTATGTCACTTGTGTTTGTTGAGAAAAAGCAATGTCAGTGAATGTGTAGCTTTCGAATTGGCCCGGTTCAGCTCTTGTGGCTTATACATAACCAGTATGGGGAAGTGTGGGGGAGGAGGCATTGTGAAACCCAAGCTGGCCCAGAACACCCTCGCAGCATGATTTGTTATTGTACAGTTCTGGCTGTGCTGTCGCTCAAGCCATATTTCCTGAAACCTAAGAAGCCAGAGTGGAGTAGAGGTCTCTTGTAACCAGCTCCTGTTCCCTCAAGCCTTCATGTGACTGTCACATGGTCTCAGCCCTTCTCTGTGTGGTCACTGAGTACCTCACTGAAGGTGAAACCTGTGAGTGACACTGTCACTCACCTGAGGGTGGTCCGAGAAGCAGAGGTGAGGCAGACCCAGGACTGTGTCTGGATATTCTCCGCCAGCACTCTCAAGAGAAGGGCTCTTCTGCAGGTTTCTTCTCTGACACTCTCTTGGTCATTTGTCTATGCATCCCAGCCAGAAACCTTGCCGTCATACACAAAAGCAAACCCCATAACTGTGCTCCTCAGGGTGTGAGTACAGCGTAGTATACATTTATCTCAGCCAGTTCTTTCTTTCTTTTTTCTTTTTTTTTTTTGGGGGGGGGGTTGAAGTAACTCATCTTTTTTAAAAAATCTTTTTTCTCTTTTACATATTTTATTTACTCTGGCATGCACAGAGAGAGAGAGAGAGAGAGAGAGAGAGAGAGAGAGAGAGAGAGAGAGAGAGAGAGTGGAGTCTGAGGACAACTTGGTAGTTGGTCCTCTCCTTCCACCATGTGGTTCTGGGGGTGGAAGTTGGGTAGTCAGTCTTGGCAGCAAAAGACTTTTATCGCTGGTCCTGTCTTCTATTTCTAAGTAGGCATACTATCCAGTTGTAGAGCTGCGTTTTGAACTTCTGACATAGAAGTTTATTTTCTGACCTCTTCTTGCCCCTCTCTCAGAAAAGCCCCAGTCATCTTTTCCTCAAGGTGAGTGGAGAAGTCCTTCAAGCATATGGGCTTCCCTTCCCTCCATCTGTAAGAAGATGCCACAGGAATGAGTTTTCTCTTTCTGATGTCTATTGAATGCTGGGCAGTGGTGACATCGTGGACAAAGAAACAATACCTCATTGTCTGGAAGGACTCCACAGTGAGAATCCATGGCGGTTAGCCACTAAAGTGTCAGGTCCCGGTTGTGCTGTGCTGAGGGCTGACTGTGCCAGTCCAAGGCTGTGCTTGCCTTCCTTTTCCTGCTCTGGTGACTTCTCAAGCCCAGGGAGCTGCTGTTATGACTGCAAAGCTGACAAACAGTTAAAAAGCTGACAGGAAAAAGCAATCCATTAATTACAAAAAATATTAGAACAATGTCTTAAGGTGTGGGGCTCTGTAGCCCCCAGGAATAGCTGGATCAGAAAGTCCATATTCCAAGAACCAAGGTGTATGGAGACCCCAGGGCAGAGGTATGTGACAGAGAAGGTGGCCCTCCAGATGATGTGGGTCCTGGGAAGGTACTCTGTGTGGCGGAGCTGTCATTAATTATTAATCTATATATAAAATCAAGAAGTATAAACAAATACACCTGGCAGTAAATGCTGCCCCCTGGTGAGCAGCTTGGGGTTGAGCTGGGTGAAGAGACCCTGTGAGGAAAAGTTAAGTGTGCATGTCTGGAAAAGAGGGCCTGCCTGGCTTCCTTCTAGTTCCCGTGAAATGGGAAAATGGGAGCATTCCACTTCTTAGGCTTATTTTATATTCTATGCAAAGTGGGCGGCTGCTTTAATTAAGTACTGTAACATTTTGTCGGCACATCTACACATTTTATTAAATTTAAAAGGTCCAAAAGAAAGGCACAAAGGGAAAATCAGGTTTTCTTGCCCAGTTCTCCCATTCGTTATCACACCTCCCCATTTCTTTTGTAGCCTGCTAGGGATAATTTCTGAGTAGATATCATAACTATGTTGATAGATACAGGATGATGATATCACAGTGATGTAATGGCATGCAGTTGCTCTTCCTGTCTACAGGTTTTATGTCTGCAAATCCAACCAACGATGGCTCAAAACTATTTTAGGGAAAAAATCCTGTAAAGCAGTGGTTCTCAACCTATGGGTCCTGACCCCTTGGGGGTCAAATGAACCTTTCACAGGGGTCACATATATCAGATATCCTGCATATCAGATATTTACATTATGATTGATTCATAACACTAGCAAAATTATACTTGTGAAGTAGCAACCAAATAATTTTCTGGTTGGGGGTCCCCACAACATGAGGAACATGTTGCTCACAGTTAAAGAGACACAGCATTAGGAAGGTTGAGAACCACATACAGACTTTTCTTCTTGTAGTTCCCTAAGCAATAAAATATAAATATTTTCATAACACTTAAACTTATATTAGGTATTTTAAGTGTTCAAGAGGTGATTTGAAGCATGGAAGAGGATGCACAATATAAATCCTTTCATATACTTTGTATATGCAAATATTTACTTGTAAATATGCAGATATTTCATAGAAGGGAGTTGATCATCTGTGGATTTGGGGATTTATGGGATGAATCCCTCATGGATACCAACAGATAATTGTGTATGAGTGCAAATTACATAATATAACTGCCTTGTAAACATGGTTATATCCACACATGACTGCATATGAAACCATGTAATTACTATGCTGTTGTGTAATGTAGCTGTGTACACAGTTGGCAATATGATTAAATAGTTCTCAGTAGTGACAATTTCCTCCAGCCTCATATTCTGCTTTGAAACAGAAGGGAATTTAGAGCCTGGCACCAAACAGGAGCAATGTCATGTAAGGCAACTCAGAACAGGAGGCATGTCATGGAGAGAAGATGTCTGTTGCTGTGACATTGCAGTGTTTTGCTTGACAACCTGGAAGCCATGCCTAGCCCTGCTGGAGGATGCTGGGGCACAGACTAAGCCGATCACACTCCTCAGCCCATTGTCACCGGGTACACATTGGACACTGGTTGATGCTAGGCCCCTTAAAAGTGATTTCCTTTTATTCCTATTCCCTGATATATGAAAAGTATATCATCCAGGTTGGTTTGTCTTCTTGCAGTATTTCTTACATTCATGCATTTTTTTCTTATGCCAAAGGTTTGGCTAGTCTATTGATTAGGAAACCCCTGAAAACTACCATCTTAACCATCAATTGTGCCTTTTCATATGTGGGTTCAAACAACAAAACCTTCCCAATGTTACACTCTTTTCACTTTTACATCTTCACCTTGCCTTTATTTTACTGTTACAAGTTATAAAGGTGTGTATCCTTTACCTAGAGTGCAGTCCCTGTCATTGGACTTGGAAGTTACTTGTTTTTACTTGTCTTTGTGATTAATACCTTCAGACAGTTGGTTCTCAAAGCTGCTCCATATTGCTATAGAATTTCTTCTATTATTTAGCCAACTCAGATGCCCAGTAGGGAATTACAGAGTGAAAGAGAAATCTGTCTATGGCCTGTGATGCCAGTGGCCACATTCTGCTTCTTGCAACATTCCCAGAGACAATCAAAAGCATCTATCTTCCATTTAAAACATCCCGGGTTTATTTTTAGTGCATTGTGCTTAGAGCTGTTGCCATAGGAATTGATCTATCAAGTGTCACAGTGGTCAGCAGAGCAACAGGGAACTCCTATTCTCTGTCTCCAGAACACGCTGTAGAGAGTACCATCTGCCACCTGCATTGTGCATCCTTTCCCTTCAGCCATCCCACCTGGTGCCAGCGAAGCATTGGATTCATCCTTAGTGCTTCTCCTTGGTGATTGGCTGGCAGGAGTGTGGGTGTGCAGCCCTACTCGGTCTGACCTTTATGAACTATGAACTTACACATGTGAACAAATGTGGAAAAAGAAAAAAATCCTAGTTGGATGCTCTCTGTTCCTCATACGTTTCCATGGAAGGGAAATTAAAAAGTGGCTTACTGCTCGTAGAGAGTGTGCATATTGGAGAAGAGGAGGAGGGAGGTGGGAGGGGAGAGTGGGCAGCATTTGCAAGAACATATGTTGGAGTCTTTTCATTCTCCTCTTGGTGACAATGATTGATGGCATCTAGTGAGTCCCCGTTTGTCACTTCCTTAGTACAGCTGGTAGTGGGGGTGGGGAGAATCAATAAGGGCTGGGGAAAGAACTTAGGATGTAGCTAGTGGAGGAAGGGGATGTGACTGTGGCATTAAAATCATTGCTCACAGTTAAATAGTTCAGCCCACCTGCCCAAAGCAGTTGTCTCTTTGTCCCATAGACGCTGGAGTAATCCATTCACAGCTCTTGTTTCATTACCTCCCGCCAAGAGAGGGTTAACTTTGAATGTAAGCACCTGTAGTTGAAGGGGAGGAAGAGAAGAGAGTGCTGGATGGAGCTCCTGCCTGTTCACTTTCTTCAGGAATGTGGCCAGGATTTGCCATGGCTTTTTATTTTTTTTTTAACATTCCAGAATGACCATGATGCAGTAATAAGCCCATGTTGAAGATTTAGTTGGGAAGAGAGATAGGTGACTGTCAAGAGGGACTCAGGGGTAGGGAGGAATTTGGGCAAATGTATTTAGTTGACAATCTTAGGAAACATGTTGCATGTTGCCATCCTTTTCCTGCCTACCTTAGGGCAAAGAAATGTTCAAAAGTGCAAGAACAGAGGTCATGTTTGGTTAGATGATGTACACGGCACAAACAAGCCCAACAGGGAGAATTTGCCTCATCATATCCTGGCTTGCCATTTACACCATGTTCGTGAGGTGCATGTGCCAGGAAGCTGCTGCCATGCTTGAGCCTTTCTTCATTATGTTCCCTCTGTACCCAGTTGTGGTTCTTTTACAGTATGGGGAAAGGTTTGCACTGCAAATGTACAGGAGCTTCAGTCTCACTTGTACCACGTGTAAGGTGGTACAAAGTCTGACACACTCAGACTTTGGAGCTTAGATTCTGAAGCTCAGTGGACATCGTGTATTCCTATGTCCTATGTCCTATGTCCTATGTCCCAGCAATCTCCAATCCAAAGACTTTAACTCACAGGTGTTGATGGATCTCTGGTCAGGCTGCTCCATGGAGGACAGTGTGGTAGGTCCTTTGGAGCAGCACACTTTTAAAACAAGCTCAGCTTCCTACTTTCTTTGTAATCCTGGGGGGAACAGTTGTCTCTTAAGTACCTGTTGCATGCTGGGTATTTTTTTACAGGTTGATTCCACGTGTGATATCTCTTTTCATCTTCATGACAGCTCTGTGATGTAACTATATGATTTCTGAAAGGAGGTGATGTGGCCAGAGGAGATTGTTGCAAACCAAAGAGATCATGACAAAACAGCAGAACCAAGTTTGAAGCCAGGTTTTCAGGAACTTGAACCCCAGTGCATATTTATACTCCACAGAGGTTGCTAGAACAGTGATTCTCAACCTTCCTAATTCTATAGATCCTCATGTTGTGGTGACCCCCCCAAAAAAAACCATAAAATTATTTTTGTTGCTACTTCATAACTGTAATTTTGCTACTGTTATGAATCATAATGTAAATATCTGATAAATGCAGGAGATCTGATACGCGATCCCTGTGAAAGGGTCATTCAACCCTCAAATGGGCCGTGACCCATAGGTTGAGACCACTGTTCTAGAAGCATCAGCTAACCACAAATAGTGTGTTCACTTTAATGTTGTATTAAAGCACAGGAACACCTTGCTTTAGGAGAGTAGAGTTTAGATCTGACTCATTTAGACAGGGCTTCTCTGTGAGTTTCTGCTTAATCAGTAGTTATTTCTGGGGAGTGAGCTTAAGTCCTGCTCACCATATTAATTTTAAGTGATTTGCCAGAGGGGAGTGAGTATGGTGGAGATGTGTCCTGCAGAGGTGACAGCTTGAATTTAAATCATAGCCCCACTGCTTACTGGGCACTGGTATAAGAATGTGTCCTGTAAGTGCCAACTACCTGCTAAGAATTAGCCAATATGCTAAATAACTATGGATGGCAGTTGTTTGCAAGTGGCCTATTCTGAAGAAAACCTGGCTGTTACAAACATATGCAAATATTTACATTACTCTACTCATTACTGGTGAAGCCTATAATTTATATAGGCAATTGAGTATATAGGAAAGAGTGGATTCCCTGGGGATGGGCAGGCTGTGGTAAAGGAGTAGTTTGGCATAGTTATTTGCTAGGCTACCTGAAGTTTGTATGACAGGGTTGGCAGGTGGGAAGAGGAAGGACCTAGAGTGTGAGAAGCTGTAATAGCTGGCATTGGTGGTACTCCCATGCCATGGGAACTGGAGCCAGTAAACTCACACCAACCCTATTGTTACAGGTGAGTGAACTGAGACTCAGGTGTTAGCCAGAGGACACATACTTATAAGTAGCAGAGCATGGGTCTAGCCTGATGTACCTTACTCTGGAGTTTTTGTTGTATGCCTCTCAAGACAATCAAGGTCCTCACAGAGTTGCCTTTTAGGTGACCAAAGTCCAACAAATAATCCAAAACCCTTAATTGAAGATGTGAAACACTCCAAAATCTGAAACTTTTCTAGCTCTAGTGTAATGCCACAAATGGAAAAGCCCCACTCATCCTCATGTATTAGTCACAGTTAAAATCCAGGCACACTAGAAAAGCATAAAATTATCTTCAAGTTATACATAGAAAGTGTAAGTGAAACATACATGGATTTTGTGCTTAAAACAGGGCTGGAGATCCAAGACCATGGTTTCTGGGTGTTTGGTTTCTTCTCCTTGTCTCCACATGATCTTCCTGAAATCCCCTCCTTATTAGACACCAGATAGATTAGATTAGGACCCATGTTCAAGGCCTCATTTTAATTTATCTCTTTAAAGGCTTTATCTCCAAATATAGTCACACTTGGAGATACTAGACATTAAGACTTTAACATATGATTTGGAAGAAGTAATCATAGACACCCTCAAGAGTTGTGTTCTTTTCGCTTGCAAGATACATTAGCCCATGAGGCTGAAGCATGGCTCAGTGGTGGAGAGTACTTACTGCTCTCACAGAGGACCCGGGTCAGTTCCCAGTACCCACACGACAGCTCACAACAGTTCATAGCTCTAGTTCCAGGGGCTCCAATAACCTTTTCTGACTTCCATGGCAACAAGCAAATGAGTGATGCACATACCTACCAGCAAAACACTCATACACATGAAATAAAAATAAATAAATCTTTAAGAATAAATACATTGACTCACATGGACACTCCAAGTTTGTCTTGAAGACAAGAACTCACTTATTTAGTCGAGGCTGGCCCTAAACTCACAGCATTCCTCTGGGTTCAGCCTGATGAGTTGTGGAATTTTAGAGGTGAGACAACCATGTCTACTTTACCTATGTCTCAAACCATTGTAAAATCAATCCTAAATCTCAAACCTTACCCAAATATCATCTGAATCAAGGGAAGGTAAAGGTGAAACTTTAGGGTGGATTCATCTTGAGGCAAAAAAAAAAAAAAGTTTCTCTTTATAAATGTATAAACCCAGTAAGTTATAACCCCAGTGAACTTATAAAGCCCAGTAAGTTATCTGTAAACTTATAAAACCCAGTAAGATGAGGCAGGAGAAAGATGGGTGTTCCCTTTCCCCAAAGGAGAAAGAAGACAAAGGTCATGGATCCAAAGGAAGTCAAATACCTCCCAGGGTGGGTTGTGTTAAGTCTAAGGCTTGAGAATAGCCCTCTACTTGATTCTCTGTCTTCTATGTTATTGCATGCAGCACCTGTTCAAGGCCATGGGTGGCAGCTGAGACTTAGGGAAAGGCAGCTTTGTCCCCGAGCTCTAGATTGTAGTGAGAGTGAAGTCCAAGCCTCAAATCTATCTACAGTCGGACACTCTGATTGCTCCATCACAGGAGGGTGACAGCTTTTCTTCCATTCTCACCCTGTCTCTGTCTCCTTTGGTTCAAGCTAGTAATGTTTCTCCTTTGGTTCAGGCTAGTAATGTTTCTGTTGGCATATTCTGCTTGATTGATGTGTCAGTCATCTCTCTATATAGTGACTGTCATTGTCCAACCATATCACTGGTGTTCTTTCCAGAACATCCTAACATTTTTTCCACTATCGACAGGCTACAGTCTTTCCAAATCTTCAGGTTCTCTTTAGTTCATGTTTGTTTTTCATTTCTTATCCTTTTGTGCTTCCTATAAATGAGGACCCAGGCTGTACTTTCAATACTTCCTATCTCCTTAACTGGACTGTCAAGGTCATAACACAGAAATGCTACCTTATAAAATGCAGAATGTGTTCAGCCTAGTGCCGTGCCACTTGGTAATGAAGACCACCTTCGATTCAATATCCAACATCATTCTTCATGTCCATCTGAGACTTACTAAATCCCCTTTAGACCTCTATCTCTACCACTGGTCCCTAGTCACATCTAACTAAGCCAGGGTTCCATGGAACAGTGTTGGGAAATGTTTGTCAATCTCAACAGATTTCTGATAAATCATTTTCCTAAAGTCTAGTCTATTCCTCATAGATATCAGAGTCATGTCTTGTTCCTTTTTTATTATTTAAATATAAGTTCACTCTGTAGACTAGGTTGGCCTCAAACTTGAGACCCTTCTGCCTCAGCCTTGAGAGTACTAGGTTTACAGGTGTGACCCATCACAGTAGCCCTATTGATTCCTTTCTTTTCTTTTCTTTTCTTTTCTTTTCTTTTCTTTTTGAGACAGGGTTTCTCTATATTGCTTTGGAGGCTGTCCTGGAACTCTCTTTGTAGACCAGGCTGGCCTCAAACTCACAAAGATCTGACTGCCTCTGCCTCCAGAGTGCTGGGATTAAAGGTGTGCACCACCAATGCCTGACAGCCCTAATGATCCTGTCATTGCATTTGTGTACCTATGTTTTAAAGAAAATAAATGGATTTATGTCACTTTCTTATAATGAACCAAGCAAGTTTTAAGAGTGTAGGAAGGTGACCCATGGATGTCCCCAAAGTAGAGTTGTTTTCTCACACCCACATTCCTCTGAGCTAATAATGCTGATAGAGTTGTGGTGACAATTTTATGTTGTCCAGCAGCTAATACAAAGGTTTTCCATGGGACCTTAATTTTGTATTTTTGATGTTTTTGCTTCCCATGGGCACACAAGGTAAAGGGTGACCAATTATTTTACAGATAGGAACAAAGAAGAGAGTTATGTTCTTTCTAAAGAAGAACATGCCACATGCTGCTTATACTTCTTCTCATCAACAGAAAGAGAAATAGACTGAGACACTTGAAAGGTCATGGGAAAAGGTACCTCGTGAAGCAGAGCTTTTGCAGGAAAAAAAAATACATTTTCTGTTCTTGGCCAGCAGCTCTACCTTAGGGACATTTATTTTGCTCACTACTGCATGAAATCAGGCTTTATTGGACTCTGATTCCCTGAGTAGAAAGCATAGCAAATGTCTTAGCCACTGGCACATACTGCTCAAGGCACAGCCAATGCAGAAGGATGGACTCTTTTACCCTGGAGTTTTGTAGGCTGCTTTTTTTGTTTGTTTTATTTCTTTGTTTTTGTCTCTTGTAGGACAAAATAATAGTGTTTTGTTTTTGTCTTTTGACTTTAACTCAAAGTTGAAAAACCTTTTCCTTTATCCTCTCTTCATCTCCTGACTTGCTCACAACCCACTCTTCCTGAACCTTCCTCTGCTCTCTACCTACAGTGTGTAATGGCTACATATGAGCACTGGGAGCTACTTCCAGCAATGAGGCTAACTCCAAACCCTCTTTTGGAGTGACATCCAGAGAGGTCCTCTTCCTGCCCCTCTTTCTTGCTCCTCTGTGCTAGGAAGTCATTGGGGGTTCCCTGTGGGGCAGACAACACAGGCAGTGATATGTGGTCCCCCAACCTGAAGCACAGTGATCCCTAGTAGCCCTCCAATGTTCATCAGAGGTAGCTTCAACCTATAGAGTTTATGGTTGTTGTTTGGTTTGGTTCTAGTTTTTGTTGTTGTTTAAAAGATGAAGTCTCACTATGTAGCCTTGGTTGCCCTGGAACTCACTGTGTAGACCAGGCTGGCAGCAAACTCACAGAGATCCTCCTCCCTCTGCCTTACTTCCTGAGTGCTGGGATTAAAGGCGTGTACCACCGTGGCTGACTTCAAGCTGTGTTTTGAGATGAGATGTTCACATGTTACTGCTTTGGGCCAGTAAAAGTTATCGATGGAAAGAGCAGGAAAGCACAGGGAAGTCAAAGGCAGCACAAAGGAGGTGGACCAGTTCTAGTTTCAATCCTGTGGATTGCTGAGGCAAATTTGATGCTACTTCTCGATAGCACAGAAAATCTTGGCAAATTTATTATTCCAGCTTGATGTAGTATCCATATATAAGCCACAAACATGGTAAATCATTGCAAATGAACTGAGGATTCAGGACACTACAGACAATTGAACTGTCCAGAGGCATCAAGACAATTTGACAGAAGTAATTTTTTTAACATATGATGCTGAGATAATTATATCCACATCCAAGAGAGTCATAGCCCCTCCTGTCACCATATATAACTGCTTTAGAAAGTAGGAATAAGGCCCTAAAGGATGAATGTAGAGCCACTGTTTGCATTAGTTACTTGTCTTGTTGCTGTGAGAAAAGTTCTGTAAGGAAGAGTATTGAGGCTTCATGTTCCAGGAGACATGATGCATCATGGCCAAGAAGGTACAGTGGCAGGAGTAGGCGGTGACTAGACACATTGTGTCACAATCAGGAAGCAGGGAATGCTTATATCCCAGTATTTCTTCCTTTTCATTCATCTGATACTGCAGCCCATGGCATGGTAGCGCCTACCTCAGTTAACTTGATCGAGCTAATTCCTCAAGGACATGTGCAGAGATTTGTTTCTATGGTGATTCTTAACTCTATCAGGCTGTCAGTGGATATCAAACATCAGACCATCTGACCTAGCAATTCTACTTGAGTAGATACACAAGAGAAATGAGACCACGTGTCCTGCTGAAAACAGGTTCAGTAATGTTTTGTAGCAGTATTAACTCATAATGACCAAAACAGGGAAAGACGAGAACCGTTGTCCACAAACTGAAGAACAGAGAGATAGTGGGAGAGGCCTAGCAATAGAATTACTCAGCCAAGGAAGTTGGGAGAGGGTAGGTAGGCAAGGGTTTGATTCAGGAAAAGTTAAAGAGGAAGTAAAGGGTGACTATCATCAAAATGCATCGTATACATTTATAAAATTCTCAAGGAATTAATTAAAACATTGTATAAAAAAAAACCTCCATGGAAGGTTTGTATGAGCCAGGCCTAGAGTGAGTACCCATCATTTCCCTCACATCCTATATGTCACATCCCAGCCCTGCCCTTTAACAGTGGGCAGGGATATAGACCCTGGGCTACTAATAGCTGTCCCCTAGCCTTTGGGTTGAACAATATGGTGTCTGTGTATGAGTTCTCATCTACACACTTTAAAGAGATAGATCTCAAGGATATCCACCCCACAATGGCATGCATTCTTTAAAAATGTGCATATCCTGCTTCATCATCAAGTATTTTAGCACTTTTAAGTCACTATGAGATACCCAGTCTGAGTAGTGATTCTGTCAGCAAAGCCTGTTACTTGTTCCAGAAGAAGGGTCTCCTGTGAACTAATCATATACTGACTGGTGACTGTTTGCGAGCAGCATCCTCCCAGAAGACCCATGAGATGCTGTGTAGGTTTGTGACAGTTCCTACTGGGTACTCCATTCAGATAGTTTCTCATCTTTACACAGCCAGCCTCTGTCTTGTCCCATTTGCTCCCTCAAGAGGTAACCAGGGTCATTTGCAATGCCTGTTACCAGGTGTGACAAATGGAGACTGAACAAGTAGATGAACTTCCAGGAGCCTGTTCATGCCACCAGGGATGTAGCATTCTGACCTTATGCTGGGAGCATAGCACCCTGTGTTTTCAAGCCCGTGACTTCTGCTGTGGAAGCAGCTGAGAATGTCTTGTTAACACATGTTAACAAGCTGTGGGCTTGGAATGTAGGGTGCATTTTCTGATGGTGACTTCGGGGAAGTTCAATAGGAGATGCACTAGCAGAAGCCCTTGGCCGCTTTGTTGAGTTGCTTCATGTTCCAGCTATGTGTCCTTGAGGTCTAGAGAACTTCAAAAGAGCTAAGTTTTCTCAGAACCTTGTCAGGATCCAAGAAAAAATTGCCAAAACTCATCTACCAGGTGACCCCAGCTCCTCTCTCCAGGCTAGACATGAAGACTGGGTGGTTTTCCCTATGAAGCATGAAATCCAGGACTCAAACAGGTCTTCGTAGGTTCTGCAGAGTAATGTGATGCTTGGCAAAGCAGAGAGAAATTACCATTCAATAAGCATATGTTGGCGGTGTAAACAGGTTGCAAGGTATCGAAGGACTGTAAAGAAAAAGATAAAGAAGCCCCTGCCTCTAATGCTATGAACATTAGTGTGCCTTCTCCCTCCCCCCCTTCCCTCCTTCCCTCCATCCCACCTTCCCTCCCTCCCTCCCTCCCCCTTGCTGTGGAGAAGATTCTGATGTATCCTACGCTTAGACTGACCTATCTATGTAGCCAAGAATGACTTTGAACTTCTGATCTTCCTGCCTTCACCTCTCAAATGCTAAGGTTGCAGGCATCAACCACCCTACCATTTGTACAGTGTTGCAGAGCAAGCCAAGGGCTTCATGCATGCCTGGCAGGCATTCTACCAATTGAGCAACATCCCCAGCCTGTCATGTCTAGATTTTGAAAGGCTGTAGCTAACCTAAGTTTTTTATATCATAAGTATTTTAAGGCAACTGCATGCATATAATAACAGACAAAACAAGTGCAATTATCTCCCTTTTAAAGCAGGCTCAGATCTAAAATATTATACTTAGTGTTGATTTTATTTTAGAATACTGCCCCTTGCTCCCAGCTGTCAACGTATCTCCCTGTATTCCACCTACCAGTTGTCAATATACTGACCCCCCTTGCACCCCAATTACCAAGTTGTTACAAAGCACTTATATACTGCTATATGAAAAACAGTATTTTTCAGGGTAATTATTTGAAAACATAATTGGCTGAAAATAGATTGTATTTTGTTGTGAAATAACTTGATGCTCTAATTAGTTTATCAAAGTTAGACACTTGGTGCTGTAGTTTGATGCAGAACGTCCCACAGAGGTCCATGCATGAAAGGCTCAGTCCCCAGAATGGGTGCTTTGGGAAGCTCTCTACACCTGTATTAGGAAAAGCCTGGTTGTGTGTGTGTGTGTTGGGGGTTGATATGATGGGACAGTAGCCCCTTGATCCCTCTGTTGTATTTCCTATCCATGAATTGATCAATTTGTTTCATCATACCCTCTCTAATGTTGCTATCTGGTACCCTACAAAAAGTCCACCCCCACCCCCATCTACCCAGACCCCGACTGAAATCTCTAAAATTGAGCCAGATTAAACCTTTTCTTTCTTTTTATTATATACCCCACCTGTTTCTATTTTGAAAGGCAAGATATTGCTATGTGGCCCAGCTTGGCCTTGAACTCCCTACCCTTCCATCTCAGCCTCCAAAAGAACTGGGATTACAAGCATTCACCACAGGATCAGACCTTTTCTCTTCATAAGCTACTTATACCAGGTTTTTTGTTTTTTTTTTTTTGTTGTTGTTGTTGTTGTTGTTATAGTGATGGAAAGCTAACTTGACTAACAGTAGCTTTTAATATAGCCCAATTATTTTTTTTAACTTAGCACTTTCTTCTTTTCTTTTCATTCCTGTTTTTCTTTCTAAGTCTGTTACCTTGGTTCAGGCTTATGAAGCAAGGTTCACATATAATAAACATCTCCCGTTCACCTTGAGTGTGATACGCAGAAAGCAGAGTTCATCATTGTCATCTGTTTTCCCCTCTTCTCTGCTCTCCTAGTTTCACAGGCCCCTGAGATATCAGAACAGAGACGCCTTTATCATTTAGATCTGTTACCGTCCCTTTAGCAGAGGAGAGAAGAGTCCCACCAGATGTTGGAGACTGCAGAGCCTGTCATACCCCTCTTCCTGGCTGATGATATTGGACTTACTTTTGACCCCTTTCTGAAGCTTTCCTTAAACTGTTTCCTGCCTTTCTTCCCTTCCCAGCTCCCTGCACCTTACCCAGTCCCACTGCAGTGTCTCTGAGGCATCTATTATACAGATTAATTGGTTATAATTACCGCTGTCAACATGTTACGCCTCTTCTGGGAAGCTGCCAGGAGCTCCCTGCTTCCTATGGCAACAGCTGTCACCATGTCTCATGCTCAAGGTCCTCCAGAACCTGGCATGCTATATATAGACACACACCTAGTCTCATTTCCCTTTTCTCCTGGTGAGCCTCAGGGACCAGAGGCTTCCCTGAGCTTTCCCCATGAGTCAGTCAGGTTCCTTTTGTGTCTAGGGTTTGTCCAGAGCCCAGCTGCATGCTTTCTCCCTGCCTGCTTACGAGTAGGTCAAATCAGGTCTTTATCCCAACTTTAAGTTTTCCTGGTTACTCCAGGGATAACCCCCCACTGCCCTTTATCCATCCCTACACTTTTTTATTGTGTCCCACCATGTAGCAGTAGACACAAGAGACTCTCTTGCATGGTTATCTTGTTTTTCCTTGATAATGCATTATTATATATATATATATATATATATATATATATATATGCTATTTTGAAATGTTGCAGTGATCGCCTAAGCTGGGCAATGAATTGTAAATTTTGCTTTTCAAACAAAGGTTTTTATTTGTATTTTCTCATATATTCTATTTTCTATGTGCCTAATAACAAGCCAGCAATTACTCCTTAATTATTAGGAGTTTGTTGAGTTTTTCCAAGCTGCTGCTCAGAGCTACAGGCAGAGCAGATATTTCCAGCATTTGCAGTTTGGTTCAGGCCAGGTGTTAGGATCAAAGCACAGTGCTCTCTGTCTCCACATGTTAAGGGGATCTGAGGCTGCTGTATCCAGAGTCTCCAGGAACCTGCCTGTGGAGTCCAGGGCTCACACCAACAGCTGGATTTGTGTGGGGATCAATGATGGGGGGATGGGGGACAGGGACTCTTCTTCTAAGAATGGGGAGTCTTGGCAGGTATGGCTCAGGAAGGGACAGAAGGAACATTCACTTCATACTCAGGATTTTCAGCATACAATGTGAAACATGAACTAGCCTGGCTTGTCAAAATTCACTGTGTATCCCTAAGCCAGCAATGACCTTGGGTTTCTGCTTTCTGAAGTACTGGCACAATGCCCTAAGATTTAATCTGATCTTTAAAAAAAATGTTTTTAGAGTCCAGTGGGTACTATATCTTCCTTCAAAATGTGGTTATGTTTAATGTATTCCTGTGTATTATTTGAGCAACCTGAGCCACTTGCTGAATTTCCCATGGTCCTGACTTTCCTGGTGGCCACTCTGTATTGGGTCAGCTGCACTGAGTGTGGTACTTTGGACTGTCCCCTCCCTAAGGCCCAGTTCCTATGGGAATTGCCCAGTTCATAAGCCTGAAATTATTTTTCTTTAATGCCAACAAGACTAATTCCACCCTTACAAAATGGTTCCCCGCTTCCCACCCTCCCCGCCGCCTTCTCTGGCACTGATGGGAATTGGCAAAGGTTCAGACAAAGGTGAAGTTGACAAGCTCTGGCACACTAGTGAGCTCTGTTCCTCTAAACTAAACCCTCTTGTTCACTTCATGTCCTGAATCCTTGTTCTGCCTAGAAATCCCACCCTCCCAGAAAGATATTTGAGGCCTGTTTTCTCCCAGTGTCTCCAGCACACAGCGAAGCACGGTGTGTCTCTTTTACAGAATGTTACCTGCTTGGAATAACTTCCGTGTTTTATGATCTTTTCAGGTGGATGGAAGTCTGCTTAGTTGAAGAATTGCCACCAACCACTGAACTGGAAGAAGGGCTCCGGAATGGAGTCTACCTTGCAAAGTTAGCCAAGTTCTTTGCCCCAAAAATGGTATCAGAAAAGAAGATCTATGATGTGGAACAGACACGTTATAAGGTAACCAACTACCCAGGAGCTAAATGCTTTTGGCTTCAAGCTAAATACACGTTTGGCATGTCTTCTCCTTTCCCTCTTTCATTCCTACTGTTTCTGTAAGGACTTGGGGTGGGGATAACCTTGGTCTTTGGAGCCTGTTAACAGTCATTCCTGAGGCTGAATAGCAAGAAAGAATGTATTCTGTTTCCAGGCTAAGGCTGAGAGGCCTCTGTTTGGGGGCTCCCAAAGCTTCCACTATTATTCCTTCTCGTAGGTCATTTTCCACTATGTTAGTGTCAATGCCTATAAAAGTAAGAGTGTATCCTGCTTCCTTTTTTACCACCATCACAGTTTACTGGTCCTCCAGCTCTCCTAAAGGAGTAAAATATTCAAAAGAAACTCCTCCTTGAGGATTAATAGGCAGTTAGTGGTTGCTGGGAGACAAGGGGATGTTTTCTTCAGTAGTGTAATCACTGGTAAGTTCCTCATGTACCTTAACTAGCCCCTTGTCCATGCTCCTATGAGTAACTTTAGACTCATAGGTCCACAGACCAAAAATAAGACATCAGAATAGAAGGGGGAGTGGTTGACAAGAGGGAGGAGATCAATTGGGGGTGGGGTGGGTAAAAGAAGGTAATGGGGTGAATATAATCAAAATACATTATATACTTGTATAAAAATGTCATAGTGAAACCCCTTAGTCCATTGGTTCTCAACCTTTCTAATGTTGTGACCCATTAGTACAGTTCCTCATGTTGTGGTGACCCTCAACTATAAAGTTATTTCATTGCTACTTCATACGTGTAATTTTGCTACTGTTATGAATCATAATGTAAGTATCAGATATGTAGGATATCTGATATTGGACCCTGGGCAGAAAGTCCTGAGCCACAAGTTGAGAACCACTGCTTTAATGTATATAATTAACATACGCTGATAAAATGTGGTTGTTAAAAAGTTTCATGAAACAAATATTCTTTGAACTTGTCATTCTAAAAAGCTTAAGGCAGTATAGCTAAAATATTGAAAGGTCAGATAGGAACATTTTTCTATTTGGTGTTTAAAACAACAGAAAGTTGGGGCTGGAGAGATGGCTCAGAGGTTAAGAGCATCGACTGCTCTTCCAAAGGTCCTGAGTTCAATTCCCAGCAACCACATGGTGGCTCACAACCATCCCTTATGAGATCTTGTGCCCTCTTCTGGTGTGCAGATATACATGGAAGCCGAATGTTATATACATAATAAATAAATAAATCTAAAAAAAAAAAGCCAAGACTTCAGCAACAGTTTTTTTTAAAAAAAAAAGAAAGAAAGAAAGAAAGAAACTTTAGCCTTTTTTGTATGTAAGTGGTTTTAAAGATTTCTTTCATGACTAATTTGAAAAGAATCAGAAAATAAATATTGCTGCTACCTTTTTATGAGGGGATAATAACCCCAATAGATGAAAATGCTCTTATTTAAACTTGGAAGGAGTAGGGTTGGGGAGACAAAATCAGAATAAATATCAATCTTATATTAAAAAGTAATCTTATTCTTTCAGAGAGAGTGAAAGATTTAAAGATCACATGCTGTTTTCTTTTAAGATCACTGGGGGAAAGGAGGGAAGATGATATGAAGCTGGCGATGGGTGTGTAACTATGGAAGCTGGCCCATAGATAATGGGAGTTTGATTCACTATCCTGTCTCCTCTCTGTGGGAGTTTTTCCACTGAAAGGTGAAAGGGGCAACTGCAGACACTAAGCTGAAAGGTTCCTTCCTATATTACAGATATATCTGCAAGAACCAATTTAGAACATGTGATGGTCTGTTACTGGAGATGCCACACCTTGCTCTCTGCAAGTCAAGGGTTCTAAGATCCCTGGAAACTTGATCTTCCTTTTCCTTTCTTTCTTTCTTTCTTTCTTTCTTTCTTTCTTTCTTTCTTCCTTCCTTCCTTCCTTCCTTCCTTCCTTTCTTTCTTTCTTTCTTTCTTTCTTTCTTTCTTTTTGCGTGTGTGTCTGTGTGTATGGTATGCATACCATGTATGTGTGTTTGCATGTGCACAGGTGTATAAGGGGTACATGCCCTCAGTGGAGTCTCTAATTCTAAGTGGTTTCCTATGTAATCATAAAATTTCACATGAGAGGGTTTTTTTGTTTGTTTTGTTTTGTTTGTTTGTTGTTTTGGTTTTGATACAGTAACGAAAAGAGATAAACCTTCATGAGTAAATAACACAACTTCCTGTTCTTGAGTCCTTTAGGGTAAGAGCCCCCTGTATGGTCTCTTGAAGGATCCCTAGATTGTAAGATAACAATGAGCATGTTTAAACATAAGAGATGCCCCCTAACACAGGTGTGGCACTTCAGTGTGCCATCTCGAAAGCCATGAATTCAGAAAGCACAGGCTCTCACTGCAGCTGTAAAACATAACCTTCCTATTAGACACAGCATCCAAATGGTAAGTCGTGTCTTTGATTCCTGAAGGACACAGTGTTAGGCACAATAGCTTCTGTCTTTTATATCTGGCTGCAAGCATAGAAACCTGGTGCCTTGTTGATTTAGGGTTAGAAAAATGACCTGGGTACTGTGTATGAGCCGTCCAGGTGTGAGTCTCCCTTCGTAGGCAACTCTATCTTCTGTACTAGGATTTGTGCCCATGTTATATGTGCTATGGCACTTGCTTCTTTCTCCCTTGGACATTCCTCAGTGTGTGGCAAAGATTTTCTTAGGGTCTGGCAAGATGGTTCAGTGGGTGAAAGGTATTTGCTGCCAACTACCAATTGATGACCCAAGTGATGATCCCTGGAACTCATATGGTAGAAAGAGAAAACTGGTTCCCACAAATTGTCCTCTGACCTCCACACATGTGCGATGGCATCTACATGCATGTACATATGCAAGCACCCCCACACACAAATTAAATGCAGTTTTTTTTAATATTTCTCTATGCTCAATCCACAGTGAATGGTGCAGAAGTTGATCCATGAGAGGGACTTTGGAAATAGGCAAAGGACTACATGACAGCTTCAAGTAAGCCAGAAGCCGTCGTCATGTCAGTGTGCTTCCCTAGTACATTAGTTACATAGAACACCATGACCCTGGCAACTTAGTAGAAGAGACAGTTTATTTTGGCTTCAAGGTCCAGAGGGATATGAGCCCATGATAACTGAGTAGGGGACATAGCAACAAGCATTAGACAGGAAGCTGAGAGCGTACACCTTGAATGTCAAGCATGAAGCACAAAGAACAGACTAGAAATAGCAAGACTCTGTACTCTCAAAGTGTACCCCAAGTGACATCTTTCTCCAACCCCTTAAAACTTCCCAAATAGCACCAACAGGGGCAAAGTTTCCAAATGCCTGAGCCTCTAGGGGCCATTTTTCATTCAAACCATTACATTCTACTCCCTGCCCTGCATAGTCTCATAGTCATATCATAGTGAAAGATGAATTTATTTTAACTTTAGAAGTCCCCAAAGACTTTCACAGACTCGGCACTGGTCCAAAGTGTCTTCTGAGACTCAGGGCCATTTCTTCTTTGTAACCTCCCGATAAAATCAAAAAGGCAAATGGCATCCTTCCAACATACAGTGGCACAGAATCTACATTATCATTCCAAAACAGAGGTATGGAGGCATAGTGAAGAAATACTATGGACCAAAACAAGACCAAGACCCAGCGAGGCAAACTCCAAATTCTATAGTTCTATGCTCCATGTATCAAACTTCCATTTTAAAGAGCTTAGATGGAGCCACTTCTCAAGCTTTGCTCCCCACAACTGGAATCTTTCTTTTAGGGTGATTCTATGCCCTTTGTGCAGATTTCCTTGGCAGAGGTCCCACAACTCTGCCATCTCCAACATCTTGGGGTCTCCACAGTAACCCCAGACTCTGTTTTTACAGCTTCATGCAGCCGCCTCTTGGGGTCTTCTTTTGGGTACTCCCTTTCTACGTGCTGCCTGGTCTCAGTAGCTCTAAAACTGTAGAGAAAGAAGCCACAGCCCCTCCACTCTGTGTCCTTTGTGCCTCTGCTGCAGCATCATGTGAATAACACTGCCAAGTGTGGCTGCCAGCTTGGGATGGACCCCACCCCCATGAACCATATTAGCATAGAGCTTTTATTCAGTTGTTTTTTAGGAGCAGAAAATCACCTTAGGCTGTTTCACAAACTGAAAGTTTAGCTAGGTGTGGCCTTGCCTTAGAGCACCCTCCCCCCTTTTATTTCAGTACAGGACATGCCTCTCTCCTTACTGGTGATCATCTGACCTCCTTCAATACAAGCCTTGGTTTAAGTTTCCTGGTGCTCTATTTCACTTCAGACTGTACAATTCACATTCCTTCCTGTCTCCACTTGTTATTTCTCATTGTAAATCTGCATAAGACTGATTCATAATAACCATGCAACAGATTATTAATTATTAATTATTAAATTATTAATTTAAAATATTAGTTTGCCTTTGAATTGCCTCTGTCAAAGAAATTAGTCTATTGCTTTTTAACTTAGCCTCAGACAAGTTCTTAGGGCACAAACAGAACAAAACTAAATTCTTTGCAAAATATCACAGGAATGACCTTGTCTTAGAGTTTCTATTACTATGAGAAAACATCATGTTCAGAAGCAACTTGGGAAGGAGAGTGTTATTCCAATTTATACATCTCAGGTCACAGTCCACCACAAAAGGCAGTCAGGACAGGGACTCAAGGAACCTGGAGGTAGGAACTGAAGCAGAGGTCATGGAGAGGTGCAGCTTGCACCTTCATGTCTTGCTTAGCTTGCTTCCTTACAGCACCCTGGACCACCAGCCTATTCAGGGGGAATACCATCGATAGTGAGGTTGGCCCTTTCACAACAATCATCAATCAAGAAAATACCCAACAAGGTTGCCCATGTATTAATCTGATGGGAGACAAATTGACTCCAGTGTCAAGTTGACATGAAATGTAGCCAGCATCGGCTTCTAGTGTAGTTGCTGTTAAAATTCTTGCCTCTCTCTGAAATCTCTTGAGCCAGGCCTTGAATGTCTGCTGTACTTTCAGCGATATCTTCCAGGTTCCTACTAGGGTAATCTGTTAAGCCTTAATTGAAGCTTAAATTCGTTGTCTTTTCTAGTCTAGTTCCAAGGCCTTCCATATCCCTCCAGGAAACAATATGGTCAGTTTCTTCATGGCAGCAATTCATTCCCAGGTACCAACTTCTATATTAGTTGCTATTCTGTTGCTGCAAAAAAACACCATAACCAAGGCTACTTATAGAAGAGAGAATTTGGGCTTATGATTCCAGAGGGATAAGAGTCCATGATGGTAGAGTAGAGGTATGATAACAAGCACTAGGCATGGCAGCAGGAGCAGGAAGCTAATAGCCTACATCTTGAATGCCAAGCATGAAGCAGATAAAAAAACTAGAAATAGCAAGGTATTTTACTCTTAAAACCCATTCCCAGTCACATACTTCCTTCAGCAAGGCCATACCATCTAACATCCCAAACAGTGCCACCAACAGGGGACCAAGTATTCAAATGCCTGAGCCTATTGGGGGGTGGGCATCTATTGTCATTCAAACCACTATACTTTGGAACTTGCTCAAGGTGCTTAGAGTCTGACCTTCTGCCTCTGAGGACCTACTGTAGGGCTACCCAAGGAGTATGAGCACAAACTGAACTCTTGCCCCTCACTGCTGAATTGAGTGCCATCACTTGGTTTTCTGAGACTCACCTACAGTAGAGTCTTGTGTTGTATGAAGGTTTGAAAACAAATGATAAAGCAGGAACATGATAATGCATAAACAAAATGATAATGCAGGATAAGAAGGAGAAGCTGTGCTACGAGAGAAGCACATGAAGGTTGATATTCACATTTGAAAATCTAAACTCTGAAATGGTCTCAAGTCTGAAACTCTGACAGCCAGCCATACTCAAAGGGTCCTGGATGTCAGAGCATTTTGGATTTGGATTTTTGGACCAGAGATGCTCAACTGATAATGTCTATACAAATAATCCAACATTTGTACCACTTTGAAGTCTGAAACACTTCAGATCACAAGGACATCCAATAAGGGACATTCAATGTGTGTGGAGTAGAGCTCATTTCTATGCAACGCTCTCCAGCACCTACCCTGTGCCCAGCACTGTTCTAATGATAATAGCAGAGCAGTTCTGATGTTATGGTGCTCATGGCTAGGTAGACCATCACTATGCAGTTGTAACTTGTGACCTGTACAGAAGACTGGTAATCAGTATTGACAGATGGCAATGGGTAGGAGCTGAGCTTCTTTGTTAGAAGGTTTACCCTGAGATTAGTAAGAAGGAGAAGAGAGCTATTTGTCTTAGTTATTTTTCTTGTCCATAACACAAAATACCCTTTAAAAAGTCACTGAAGGAAGGGTTTATGGGACTTGCCATTGAGGCTACAGTCTATCATGTTGAGGAAACCATGGTGGGAGAAACCTAAGATGACGGTAACACTCCCCTGCAGGAAGGAGGGAGAAAGGGGAGAACTCAGCTTGCTTTCTCCTTTTTCTTCAGTCCACGCCTCTCAGCCCATCTGATATTTAGTCTGGGTCTTTCCATCTCAATTAACCCCACTCTAGAAACTTGAAGATGTCCAGAGCTTTGTCTCCTTGGTGACTCTATACCTTGCCCAGGTGACAATCAATGTTAACTAGCACATCATCCCTGCATGGGCAGGATGTCAAGCAGGAAGAACATGTTGAAAGGGAGCTTGGTAAAAGTCTCAGGAACGTTGACCACAGGTGCACAGCTGACTAGTTGGTATGTGTCAACTAGTTCTTAGCCACTGTAAACAGCAGAATAGACAGTGTCTGGACTTGGAACTGGGGCGCTGTGAACTGTCTGTTCTGCTTTAGCAACTTCTGTTGATGTGATAATCTAACCCAACAAAAAGCAACTTAAGGGGGCTGGAGAGATGGCTCAGAGGTTAAGAGCACCGACTGCTCTTCCAAAGGTCCTGAGTTCAATTCCCAGCAACCACATGGTGGCTCACAACCATCCGTTATGAGATCTGGTGCCCTCTTCTGATGTGCAGATATATATGGAAGCAGAATGTTGTATACATAATAGATAAATAAAATCTTTTTAAAAAAAGCAACTTAAGGGAGAAGGGTTCTTTTTTTAGTTTACAGCTCCAGGTTATGTCCATCATAACAGGGAAGTCAAGGCATGGGGGACTTCACAGTCAGGAACAGAAAGAAATTAATACATCCATGCCAGCTATTCAACTCACCTTCTCCACTCTCTAGGATGCAAACCTAGGGAATGGTGCCTCCCACAGTGGACTGGGTCTTTCCACATCATTTAAATCAATCAAGACAGATCCCAGCAGACAAGCCCATGGTCAGACTAATACATTTGAGATAGATATCTCTCATTGATAAATCTCTCACTGATAATCTCTCATTGAAACTTTCTTACGAGGTGATTAACGACTGTGGTGAGTTGACAAAGCTGACCATCAGTCACAAAGCCCTAACTCTGTATCTGTTACATTAAGCATGAATGACATCAGAGTGCCTCACACATTAGTACCCTCAGTTTCCTCATCTACAAAATAAACATTGAGGGATAATTGTTAGAGTTCTGAGCTATCTTGTATATCTGGTTCTGATATGCAGGAAGTTAGACCTGGAGAAGCTTTGCATAATTTCTCATCTATGTAGTTGAAACAGGATTTTCCATTTGCTTGCAGTGAAACAGTTCAGTAATAGAGAATGAGCACATACCTGTAATATGAAATTAGAAGAAAGAATATATTGTTCCACATGAAATATTAGCACATTAGGTAGACTGAAGCATCCCTTGGATAAATATGACCATAGCCAAGATCATTTCATCTCATTTTAATATATAGGATTTGTTAAAAAAAAAAAAAAAAGATAAGACTCTGAAAAGAACTAGAGTGGATGAGAATATTTTGAGTCCATTTAGAAAACCAATTTTCATATTAATTGAAACAAGTTCATTGACTGAGACAGTTATTGCTGCAATCCACACACAGGAGCATAGTTTATAAACAAGTGAACCTGGACCTCAGATGTTTGAGATGAAGACTCTGAAATCTGTTGGATTTCTGAGGACACATCCACCTTTTCAGTCAGCTCCTCTATATGAAGCAGAGACCCTCTTCTGACCTCACAGATGAGAGAAGGTTTCCAACCTAGCGTGACTGGCATATCCTGGTTTAACAGTTGACACCCTCTGCATTTTCAGCTAGACTTTGCAACTAAGGGCTTTCTCTTTGTTCTCATTGTGATCTCCTAGCTCAGGACAGCATTTTAAGGCTGAGGAATGAAGGCACAGTGGGATTTGCAATTTTTCTGAGATTCCTTCCCTAACAAGTCCACTAAAGAGAAATAGCATTTTTCATTACATGTTGACTCCAGAACATAACTTCAGCTAACAAAAGTCTCTAATGAACTCATTGGAACAAGAAAAGAAATGGAGATTCACAACACTATAGAGAGGAGATGGGATGGACAGTCTTAGCACACAGATCAGGGCTTCTGCTGGGTGGTTTTAATACAGACTTAGGAACATACAGATCAGTTTTCCTTATGTTGATATGTCAGGCAGTCATATCAACTTAGATTATTGGTCATTTTTATAAAGAAGGTAGAAGACTGGATGGGAACATATTGCCATTTACAAACCAGAATACATCACATGCCAGTCTTGTTCCACAAAGGCATGTACTGTGTTAGATGGGAAACCATTTAGCTAAGTTGGGTGCTGATGGCCCTCATCTCTGTTCAGACTTAGTCAAAGATTGTGTCTGTCTTGTTTTCCTGTGGCCACAGATTGCTCTTATCTGAGGTCTGCTGGAATTCTGCAAACATTCCTTCTGTGTTATAAAGAAAGACTACAGCCTAACCATCACCCCTGGACTCTGTGTTTTCTCTCTTTTCTATCTAATTTATCTTCTTTCTTCTCTTCTTTCCCATTCCTTTCTACTCCCAGCTATTCTATAACACTTGATTTCTTCCTTCTGAAGAATAACCAGGCAACTATTAGATTCCATGTTCTTCTCCCCACCCACCTGGGACAGGGACGTGTCAGCACTCAGGTTTCTGAGACCCCATCATGGCTCCCAGGTCCCTCTTAGAGCTACTGAACTTTAGAAAATCATTTTACCTTTTTGACCTGGTTTTCCTTAGACTTAAAAACTAGAACTAACAATTATGCTGAAAGGTATTTGGAAAATTAGAAATAATTTACATAAGGTACTTGAAACACATTGTGCAACCACAAATAGTGAATCTTATTAAGCAACCGGTCTTGTTGAATGTGATTATCTATCATTGGGCGTTAATTATATGATGAAACTTGCTATAGTTATTTTTTTACATACTCATTTCAAATTAATGTGAAATAGATAACATTCTATTATGCATTAAATGAAAAATACAAGAGAGCTTGAGGTTCTTTGTGGCTCATTATTTGATATAACTTCATGAAGTGGCAGTCTGATTGGGACTTGTGTACTATAAAGAAGAAATGAGAGACACACGGATTGTTTTTATTATGTAGATAAAGATCAAATGACATTTCTGCTGAATCTTTACTTCTGGTACAATACCAGGATTAATAATAAAGCATGAGAAATGCACACTGAAATTAGCTCTGAATTATGGAATGGTTTGTATTTTCCTCTTTATATCTTCTAGGTTTCCTGCAGAGATAGATAGAAATCCATGACGAGGCAGGGAGAAGCATTAGCTTTCTAAAAAAAAATCCTATTTAGAACTGGAACATGGTAGTACATGCCTGTAATTCTAGCACTCAGGAAGGAGGCAGAGGCTACAGAAGTGCCACAAGCTCAAGGCCAGCCTAGGCTACATATCAAGTTTCAGGCCCACCAGAGCAACATAGTAATACCTAGTCTCAAAGAAAAGAAAAAGACAAAGATAATAATAATGATAACTTAAAATAAAATCTCATCTAGTTCACCTCAAATTGCTAGACTTCTCAGCCATAATTACTTAGTTCTTGACATCATGTGAGCATGAACTTGTGCATACATGTTTCACAAAACATCCTGAGGTAGACATTATGTGGTGTTCGAAATTCAAGTTCAAAATTACCTTAAAATGTGAGCTATAGACTAGCATAACCCATCACAGATGACTAAGGGATTGTTGTTGTACTGTCTAGTCTGTCTATAGTGTCTGGATTTGTTTTATGTTAGCATCAATGACTGTTATTGTAAAAGCACAATTGGATAGCATTCTGGTAATAAATATATATATATTGCAGATGACTCTTCATGTTGTGTGACCTCATGTTTCTTTTCTCTTTCTCCTGTCATGTTAGAAATCTGGCCTTCATTTTCGACACACAGATAACACCGTGCAATGGTTAAGAGCTATGGAAGCCATTGGACTCCCCAAGGTAAGCTTTTGCATAGCAGATGCTAAATGGGGAAGACACAAAGTCATGCACAAACACCTTGCTATGAAAACTGACTGAGACATGTCTCTGCAGACTTGACCATGTGGGAAGGCCTGCACAAAGATACATGTGGCAAGAATCCACAATGAATGAATGCATGGCTACTGGGCAGACAGGTGAAATTGTGTCTAAATTAAACTGGGTTAGAACTGGCTTTAGCTGATCATTGATTTAAGATAGTTTCTTTCTGTATATTACTATAAAATATTCTGTTTAAATTTTTTATCTGTTTTATGTATCTGTGTGCACATGCACACAGGTACAAACGTGCCCCAGGGTGTGTCAGGAGTCCTTTCTCACTTTCAACCCAGTTGAAGCAAGGCATCTCTTGTCTTCACTGCATATTCCAGGCTACCTGGCTGGTGAATTTCCAGGCAATTCTCCTATCTCCACTTCCCATCTCACTGTCAGAGTGCTAGAATTACAGATGTATTCCACTTCATCTGGCTTCTTATGTGGTTTCTGGGGATCAAACTTCGGTCATCTGGCTTGCATAGCTAGTATTTTTTTTACCTGCTGAGCCATCTCCCTGGCCCATATATTTGTTTTTCTAATTATTATTATAAATCGTGGTATCACTTTAAATTTGGAAGGTTAGAGGCTTGTAGCTGTTACTCCTAAAATAGATTGACCAAATAAAATTCAATCAGTAAGCATTCAGCACTTGGTAAATTCAAAGAGAAGAAATAGATGCATGGGGGAAATGAGGAAATTACATCTGATGAAAATCATAGGACTCCTTTTATTTCAAAAGGATTACAGAGTCACGGGAACCTTCAAAAATAGTATGCGTATCCATCATTCAGCTTCCCTCAGTACTGACATTTTTATAACTGTAGTACAATGTTAGATAGAAATTCGAGTGTTTTATGTAGGGTATTTTCTTTTTCTTTTTTATGACGGGGCCTCTTTGTAACTAAGGCTGCCTTGGAATTCACTTTATAGCCCAGGCTGGCCTCAAATTTGTGGAATCCTCCTGCCCCAGCTTCTGAATAGTGGGATGATCAACATGAGCCACCCCCAGCTGCATTTGGAGTGTGAATATAAACTAGAACACTAGCTTTATCCAGCTTTTCTTCTATGCATTTGTTTGCGGATGTATTGTTCTGTGCAGTTTCATTCTATGAATGGATCTGCGTGCCCCCTACTGCTATCCAGACACAGTCACCACAGGGAAATGGACTTTTATCTTACATCCCTCCCCCAGGTTGTCCCTGGCAATCACTGGATGTTCTATATAATTACCATTTTTGTCAGTTTGATATTAGAATATTATTAGAATCATATGGTGAGCAGCCTCTTGGGGTTGGATTTTTTTACTTAAGTTTCCCATCCTTGAGACCTATCTCATTTTCATCTTTGTCAAGTCCTTTGCGTTGCATGGTACATATAGGTACTTTAAAGAAATGATTTATAAGATGTCATCCTGAAGACGAGGGACAAAGGCATAAGCTAACTTACAAATACTGTGTTATTATTTTACTACTAAGCCAGGTTTGCTGTTAAAAATGTTAACTCTGTAGTCTGGGAATGTAGTACAGTGGTAAAGCACTTGTGTATTATGTGAAGTCCTAGCTTCAAAAACACTTCTCAAAAACACGCCCACAGCAGGGGCTAGAGAGATGGTTTAGCAGCCGGCATTGTGGGCTGCTTCAAAGGGCCCCACAGTTCAGTTCCCAGCACCACACAGTGGCATATTCTCATCATCTTTTTACTCATGCCTGTTTTACCTCAGACTCATTGTTTTCAAAATGATCAGCATTTAATTCATTCTGCCATCTTCAATCAACTAGTCCCACAAAACATTAAATGTGGCTCCCTTCTGAACACTAGTTGCCACATAAAACCAATTAATTTTGACTTACCAAGTTCCAAGTGGGTGGGAAAAAAGGATTAATAAGAGAGAACTTCAGAGAGAATTTTCTTGGTGAAAAAACATCTGATTAGGACAATCTCATGATGTTTGAAGGATGTGATTACACCCTTCCAAGTTGTTTTAATGTTGACTTTCACCATGACATCTTGACATATTACAAGGGCAGGAGACTAACAGTGCCCTGAGCTGACTTTTTGAGAACTGCCATTAATCCCTTCATTTAGCAATATTAAATGCTCAGTCCATGCTTAACTTCACATGAAGTACTAGAGATATGGAGTTACATGCAGCGGTCTGATAAACTATCCACTGATTTCCCCTCCTTGCTGCAGGAAGGCATTTCCATAAGGACTTCCTAGGACAATTATCAATGGAGAAGGTTCTTGTGTGACGGAAGGGAGCTGAGGAGAGTTGGCTGACAATACACTGAGGTGTGAGGCAAGGGCCATAGTTGTTAGAGCTTCAAACCCAAACTCAGTTTCTGTACTGAAGCCCTTGCCTCACTGACACCTGGACAGAAAATGTGTTAGGAGACATCTGGAAAGGGCCTTGAGACTTCACAGGCTGCATGTTTCTTTAAGCACACCACAACTCTACAGTACATTGTTAGCTTGAGAAGCACTCTTGTCTCCGTTTTTTTCCCCCGGTGTCCAGTGGAAAAAATTGCACTTGAGTATCAAAGTACTACCATATGGTACATGACCTAATTTTAGTTTTAAAGTCAAGTTGTATAAAGTATTTACTGAAAGCAAGTAATGATGATATGCTTATCTTAATATTAGACACTTCAAGCCCAACTATTCATTTTTTTTTTTCAAGTTCAGGAATCAAGTTTGGTACCTGACCGAAGCCTGTTTCTTATCAGGCTTTAGCTTTAACTTAGGAGAAACCAGTGTGGATGGGATGTAAAAGCCTTGATGGGCAAACCATCTGTCTGGTAATTCTGTGTCTAGATGGTCGCCCAGGAGAATCAGATGCTCTGAAAGTGAAGATGTGAGATGCTCACTGCAGTGACAGGGAAAGAACTGAGAGACAAATAAATGTTTAGCCATGGGACTAGTTAGGCTGTAGTTCAGAAATATGAGAGAATTATTAATATTTGTCAGAAATTATGTGTGTATAGAATAATCAAAAGGATAGAAAATATTCAGCTTCTAGCAAGTCCTTTCAACAGATTTATGCTGTTTACATGCTGGTTTTCACACATGCATGAAGTTTTTTTTTTTTAATCAGGTGTGTGTGTGTGTGTGTGTGTGTGTGTGTGTGTGTGTAAGAAGCAAACTCATACCAGGATGCTAATAGTAACAGTCTGAAAGATGGGGTATAGGTGTTTTTTCTTCAGACTTTGTGTACTGTTAAGCAGGAAAAAAAAATCTGAATATATGTGCATGAATTATATATACCTGTCTCAAGTTTTTAACACTGTAATGAAGTGGCCATAAGAAGGTCTCCTTCTTAGCTCATAATCCCTTTAGAGATCACAGGAGTGAGGGTACCAGTGAAGCACTGCCACCCAGCCTTCTAGAAAGGGTTCTAGAAACCACTGTGAGGTTGGCCACTAAGGGGGTGTGCCACCCACCAGGCAAGGGCTTATACACTAGGATTTGCTAAATGAAGCAACCAGCAAGAGATTCCTCTACATTTAAATAGTTAGAAACTAACAAGAATAATTGGGGTCTGGTTGTCTGGGGAGTTGATACCTCAAGAAGTAAAGCATAGTAAGCACATTATCACTTTTGTTTTCCAGATATTTTATCCAGAAACAACAGATGTCTACGATCGGAAAAACATACCAAGGATGATATATTGCATTCATGCACTAAGGTGGGAAAAATGCAAACAGATTTAAGCTTCAGTTTCCATTTAAAAGACGTGAATCGATTTTATTCTCAAGAACTTTAAAAATTAGGTTCAGTTTTGAATTTGTTGGTATAGAATTTAAAATAATTGCTGCATGAAGCTACCATTGAACTTGAAAACACTCTTGAAGTTTTTAATATTATTAAAAATATAAAACAAAAATGAATAAAAGGCCTAAGTAAAGTAAGGAGAGAATTAAAATTGAAACCTTGAAGACCCAATGGTAATGTTCTGCAAATGTATGCAGATGTCACTAAAACATGTTAGTGAACAGATCCCATAGTCGTGATTGCTCTAATGACTCATTAAATTATCAGTTAATTCAACTCGTACCATCAATAAGAAAATGTAACACAAACATGATTTCTTTCAACTTTCTGCTCAATAGAATTTACACTCTAAGACTAAAGAAGAAACACTTTTTTTTCAAATTTGATCAAGATATGTTTAATGCCTTAAAGCAATGTTTTTGATAATTTTTGAAATCTTGAAATTCTGCTAATTCACAGATGTTTTTTTAATAGGTCTGGGAAAACTGGGAATTTCAGATGGCAATGAGAGCCATTGTGAAAACCCAGCTGTGGCTATTGTCTTGTGCACTCAGGTGAAGCTTGCAAGATTTCATGTGTAATGAAGTTTTAAATTCTTTTACAACATCTGCCTTGTGTTTATATCACTGGAAGTCATTTTCCTGGCAGAACCCTCTGTCTTGGGGTTTATATTAACTTCTTCCTGGCTTTTTTTTTTCTTCTGCAAAGGAAAAAAGTCTTTATCATAATTCATTACAAAGCTAGTCTCCTAGAGAAGACTTTGATTATGTCATAGGTTTCAACCCCCAACCTAGCCCAAAGCCAGCTTGCTTTTTCTTTTTTGAGCTGGCTTTGGACTATGACAGGTGGTGAGATATAGGCCAAATGGCAGGCTCCTTGCTTTTTCTTTTTTCTTTCATGATTATTTTGTTTGTTTCATGTGTGTGCATGCATGAGTGCACACACACACTTTTGGGTACACATGTGCCATTGCACACAAGTGGAAGCACAGAACAATCTAGAGGAATTGGGTGTCTCCTTCTACCACATAGGTACCAAAAGTCAAACTCTAATTATAGGGGTTGGTGGCAAGCACCTTTGCCTGTTACACCATCTTGTCACCCTCTTTTTCTTTGTCTTTATTTTTTTTCTTTACTTTTGTTTATTTAGAGACAGGGTCATACTGTGCCTCAAACTCTCCATCCTCCTGCCTCAGCCTCCCCAAGTATAGAGGAGCTATAGACAAGCCATCAGGCAAGGCTTCTTCCTTCCTTCTTTCCTTCCTTCCTTCCTTCCTTCCTTCCTTCCTTCCTTTTTTCTTGTAATAACTTAGAATGTCTAAAAATGAATAAGTAAAATAAGGTGTCCTTTCTGTGGGAGGTGGTGGAGGAAGGAATCTTCTGTTGTGTGTATGCCTCTTCATATGTAACCTAAGGGTCAGTATACCAATAAGGTTTTGGGTGGTGGTGGCAGGGGGTCGTTTTTGTTTTTTGAGACAGGGTCTCATGATGTGGCCCTGACTGGCCTGGAACTTACTCTGTAGACCAGACTGACTTTGAATTCACAGAGATCCACCTGCCTCTGCCTCTTGGGTGCTGAGATTAAAGGCAAGTGCTACCCCTCCCTAATAGGTTTAAAAAAAAAAAAAACTCTTTTGAGATATACTTTCAAATGTGCTGTTCCATGTTCCTTGTCAAAGCTAGGGGCAATCCCTTAACACCATGAGTTAGTACTGTTTCTGTGACCTGCTAAGCCAGCCATTGCTAAATCCACATATCACAATGATGACCTCCAGATCCATACCATGCTCCCAGGGGCAATGTGTGTGTGCTTAAATTGATTTTCTGAAGTGAACACACACATTGGCCATGTGTTCTGCAGCACGCAAGGATCTAGTGTGTTAAATACCATTAGGGTGAAATCTTTGCTCCTAAGAAGCTATGTAGAATGAGATAGGAGCTCACAAATGTGCATTTACCATAGTTTAAATAATGGCTTGATCAGCTTAGAAACAAACATTGGGCCATTTCTCCCTTATTGTCGCCGTGTGTGTACTGATGCTGGTGTCATAGTTCTGGATCTTTATCAATTATTCTTCATGGATGTCTCCATGCCTTTTTTGACATCCAGGAAAGGATACATGCTGTGTCATACATGTCAAACATCTAACCACATTCTTCCATGGATGACCCTCTTTTGCTTTTCTCTGTCCTCATGTGTTATATGACTGCCTCTCAAGAAGGAGCTAAGAAATCCCAAGAGCATCTGGGGCTTTTCCATGTAGCTGTCTCCTGCTGTGGTTTAGAATGCTGTCCATCACTCCCAGGAGGCCAGTATTCTGTGTTTCTGGGTAAAACACATTTGGAAGGAAGCTGGAGAGAAGCTTTAAGGAACCCCTTAATGAGTGCAGTTTGCTCCCGTTGCACAGTTAGGAGTGGTGTGTTATCCTGGCTGCATCAGCCATAGCATGGCTGGAGTAAAGAGTTGTTATTACCTGGTAGAGAATTGGACAGGTCAGAGGCTTTGATGATAGCTCAGGAGCCAGGAGGGAATGTCACTCCAGATAGTTTTGCTTGTCAAGCATTGCCCTTCTCCTGCCCCAGCCTGTGGGCTGGTTGATCTACAAATTTAGCTTTGTCCCTGACCAAACTTGTCTGGCATATGATGTGGGGCTAACAGCCAAACACCCCTAAATTCCTGCCTTACTCTCTTCTCCCTGCCTGCCCCTTACCTTTTTGTCTAGAATCAGATCCCAGCCTTACTGCCTGTCACACATGACCCCTTTACCAGCTTAACTTGGTATTTTCAAACTTGGTCTAATTGAGAGAGACCTGACTTCTTGGTAGGTGGCCTCCTATTTTTCCAAGGAAATATTTATCTTTTTTAACTATTAAAAACAAAGTCAAATGTTCTCATTGTGAGGGGGAAGAAAACTGGAAAATGTAGAAAGAATATTATAAGAAAAGCTAAACCAGTCACTATCACAAAATCACACAAAAACCACTGTTACTGTTTTGGTGACTTTGGATTTGAAATCTGTATGGGGCTATTTTTCTTTTGTGGCTTCTTTTGGAATGTTCTAGAGCCTCTGCAACAAAAAGAATCCCATTCAGGAAGCCCAGCTGAGTTACTACACCTTTTCTTAAAATGTCTGGAGATTGTCTTATATACACAGAAAAACACTGTGTGTGTTGTCTGATGGTCTGTTTATAAAGACATAACAAGTGACATCCAGCAACTGTTAAATGTTTAAACTGTTATAAAACTGAGTATGTTGGAATGATTTGAACCATAATGTGACTGTTAAAACAATGTGATTTCCTTCATATAACTTCAGAGCAGATGAAATGTCCAAGATTATGCTCACCCCACTGAAACCTGCTAAGAAAGATCCAGAGCAGTTTTGCTCTTGCTTTCATTGTTTACACACTAATGTGACCTGCCCTAGCATCAGTAACACCTACCATGGGGCAACACAATTTTTAATGTCACCAGAAATAAAAGGACACCCCTTTATAAGTCTAGTTTTTGACCTGTTCCTTGTTGAACTTGGACTTACTTTGGGCTCTTGTCTCAACATAAGTCAGAACCTGCCCACCAGCATGAAGTTAAGCTTTACTTGTTTCCATAAGTCAGCACTGTTTTCATTTCTAGGTCTGTGGCTTTCAGGTAGATTATTCTTTACGATCTACCCCTCCCTATTACCCCACAGTAACTCATTCCCTAAGTATCATTTGGCCGGTGTTGTACAACACATTGTTCTGTCAAGGTGATGCATTAGCTTGGCCTGTTAACATTATTAGAAATGTATGTATGCCTTTTCCCTTTTCTTCTTAAAATTATAGCTGGAATTTCTAGAGGTTTCCATCTCCTAGGAGACAAGGGAGGGGCAACTCAATGCTCTTCAGGCTGTTGCTAATTTATACCTCAGATCAGATTCCTAGGTCCCCTCTATTTGACTGTTCAGTGCTCTATATTTTGAGATCCCCTTTCCTCCTGGTTATTTCTGTCATGGCCTGTGCTCGGCAGTTCTTCCTTACCTTAGGACACTTCCTTTGTTTTGAGGAGACTTTTTGGCTAATTCAGAGTTCCTGCTCTTTATTATTTCCTGTAGTATGTGTAGTATAAAAACAAGTACTTACCTATGTTTCACAAGCAGATAAAGAACAAAGTGCCTATGTTTTAATAACCCCCCTTTGAAAAACCAAAACAAAGAATTATTCATGGACTACTTATCTCTAACAAATTCCCTTTTGTACACTGTGTGTTATACTCTGTTGATCATTTTGAACTCCTGGCTTTTTAAGACTGAACCAAGGTGAATATTTTCCTGTTTGTTCATAGCATGTTCTCTCTGTATTACTCAGGCTGGACTTGAACTCACAATCCTCCTACCTCAGCTTCCTAAGTACTGGGATTACATGTGTGGACCACCCTGCTTGTCTAATACCTTCTGCATGGAATAGATTGAGTTTGGTTAGTCAGAGCTCTGCCTTTGCCCTTGTAGCTCCCTGTAGCCTCATCAGCCCCATTGCCCTTGTAGTATTGCCCTTGGCATTCTTTGAAAAATCCTTGTACTGTAGACATAATCAGATGTTCTTGTTCTGTTCTCATTATTACTGCTTTAAGATATGGAATCAACTACTGTTGAAGGAATCCCTTCAAAGTCACTTATTACAGCATTATAAGGGTATGGGGTGCTACTTTTCTTACTGTGTCCTTCATTGGACCATTAAAATTCTGTGGCAAGCTGGAAACCTGAGGGTTTCCCCTGAGTGTAAGCAGTATTGCACATGATCAAGATTCTGTAGTTGTGTTTGGCTGTCTGGTTTTCATATGTGGTGCCAATACATAAATGGCATGCAGAAACCCTTGCATTTGTGAGGAAGGTGGTGGCTGATACACTTCTGGTTGACCAGTTGTTCCAAATTTCCTGACTGCTTTGTAGAGGGCTTCTTCCTCCTCCTCCTCCTCCTCCTCCTCCTCCTCCTCCTTCTTTTGGTTTTTCGAGACAGGGTTTCTCTGTGGCTTTGGAAGCTGTCCTGGAACTTGCTCTTGTAGACCAGGCTGGTCTTGAACACACAGAGATCCTCCTGCCTCTGCCTCCTGAGTGCTGGGACTAAAGGTGTGTGCCACCACCACCCAGCTGTAGAGGGCTTATTTCTCCAGTTCTCCCTCAGTGGTTACTTGACCCACCAATAGAGATATTAGACATGTTGCCCAGGCATTAATGTATAATCCTCATTGACTTAGCATTCCTTTCTCTTAGAGTCCTCTTTCTCCCAAAGAAACTGATTTACTGAATGTTCCTCTAAATTACCAGATTGATTGTATTCTTGCAGTGCACATTTGGGTTTACAAGTAAGCTCTCTAGAGATAGGTCATTGACCTAAAAGATAGAGACTAATCCTTGGGTCTTGGGAGGGATTGACGGAGATGGCAATACTGGAGATTAACATGAGAAAGGCATATGCTCCCCTCCCTCCTCTTCTGAATTACTATATGGCTTTGACTGTCTCACAGAAAGCTAAACTCTTTGGGCCTGCAAACCATCTCCTGAAATTGCCACAGAAAGATACCCCACTGGCTACTGGTTAAAGTCCCTTGGAGTGTTTTAACTTTTCAGGAAGTTCACCTGACCTAATTTGCCTATGGGAAGACTGCCTCTAGGTTCCTTTGCTTTGAACTAAAATGTAAAAACCAGCACTCTGGAGGTAGAAGCAGGCAGGTCTCTTTGAGTTGGATGCCAGCCTGGTTTACAGAGCTAGTTCCCAGACAGCAAGGTTTATACAAAGAAACCCTATCTTGAAAAAACAAAACAGTGTGTCAGCCTTGTACTTCAGCCCAGGCCTCTGAGCTGTTCTGTTTGAAACGCTGAGGGGGAAGAATCCTGGAACTTGAGAACTGGGGGACCCTGGGAAGTTATTACGCCCTGGCCATCCACTCCACTGAAAGCTCGTTTCCATGCCTTGCTCAGGCCACACACCCAGCCCTTGCCTGTCCTAGGTCTCCCTAGTTTGCTGTGAGGTTTTGATTTACAAATGTACGTTACATTTGGTACAGCCCTAAATGAGCCGGTTGCTATGATATGATGCAGAAACTCAGAAGTGGACGCAGGTCCATCCTGCCTTTTAAGTTGGCATTTCATCACCACAGAACCCTTTAATAAATACACAGAATGTATTTATTAAAACTAATAAATTTAAAAAACTAATAGCGTTTTTCCATTTTCACTCCCTAGATTTCAGCTGATATTATTTACACAACTAGTACCTTATGGACTAGTGAGAGTGAGTTACCTCCAAGTCACCCCTCTGTTGCAGGCCTAACTCAGCAACACAGGTGTGCTCTACCTTTTCCTGGGATAGGAGGCTTCTACACAGGGTGCTTTCTTAGACACTGGGCAGTGCTGGTAACATTAACACCCAGGCTTCTTCTGAAGTGCTCCTGAAATGCTATGCTAGATGTTAGTCAGTAAAAGGTGCATAGTAAGTTCAGTGTGGAGAGCCAGCTGCAAACAGTGTTTGTTATGTTCAAAAAATTTTTTTTTATCTGATTAAGTCTCAATTGCCTATGAATGTCAGGTAAGAGATGGCCTCCCTGGACTTTAAATGCTTGGGAAAGAGCTCTTTTCAATGGATGGTTCTTTTCAGCATGAGGATGATGGGTAAATACAGCTTCTTCCAGATCGGCATTTGTCGCTTGTCCTCATCTACTGGGAAGCGTCTGTCACTCCCACCCTGGAAGAAGTGATCTTTTCAAGACTAACATGAAATTTCAGTGCCAGAAATGATCAATGTTGAACATCAAAGCTAAATAGAATATATTTAATTCTTTGGAAATGAAGTTTGAGGGGCCATATGCAAGTGAGTTTTCTACCTAGTCCATCATACCACTATAAGAAATTCAGATTTACATTTAAAAGCAGACTTTCCCACTCAGCAAGCTTCTTTCCCAGCACCACCTTGTGGTGACTCGTAGTTAATCCGATGCTTGTTCACTGTCAAATTTTTGTTACCATTACCCTGCACAGAGGCTAGCACCTACTTTCTTTATTGTGGGTGTGAAAATCACCACATTCCTTCAGCAAAACCTTTTAGTTCATATTGTAACAAAGCTTGGTCTTTTTGTTTGTTTGTGTGACAAGGACTGGCTGTGGTGCCTACCTTGGCCTCACTTGTGGGGACTTGCAGTCCTTGGCTCCTGAATAGTTGGGACTGTTGATGCGTGCCACTGCACCCAGCTAAAGCTATGCTTGTGGCATCCAAACTAGATTTGCTTTTAAGAAAAGCATAACACACAAAGGATACATCCTATCAGTAGCAATTAGATGAATGAATGAACAAAAATGCAATGTAAAAATAGCTGCTTTCAGGTCATTTAGTACAGTTTATTAATTGTTTTTCATAACTGACATAAAATTAATACAATAGTAATTTAAAATTTTGTCTTTACTTTGAGAAGTTAATAATGTAAATGATTAAATGTGATCATATGTACCTCCCATCTTCCCCCTCCAACTGCCTCTGTATTCTCCCTAACATGTTCCCCTGCAACTGCCTCTGCACTCTAACAAGTTCCACTCCCAACTTGGCATCCTTTTGTCATTGTTTTGTTTTGTGTGTCGTTTTGTTTGTTTGTTTGTTGTTTTTTTATTGTTGTTTTATAACCCACTAAGTCCAGTTAGTGCTGCCCATATTCCAGTGGGGTTGCACACACACTGGAGTATGGGAAGCCCATCAGTGGCTACATCATTAAAACCAAAACAAACAAACAAGATTCCCTCCTATCGACACTACCACCACTGCTCAGGGAACACTGAGATGGAATGTAAGAGCCAGAAAATGGGGAGGGAGCTGTAAAATGCCTTTCTGTCAGGACATGGCTGTGGCACTTATGCTTTCACAGCAGCTAGGGTTACCTGCACACGATCTGCATAAAACAATAACTTAAAAAAGACCTGTGCTAGAAATGCAGCCACCCCCCACCCCCCAAAAAAGCAAGTAGATGTGACAGGATTGAGAAACAAAATGGGAACAGGCCACACATGGCAGGGCTGGTGGCGTCACTGGCTTGGCTCCAATCAGATAGACAGATGCAGAGGTTCAGAGTGAGGAGGGGTCAACTTGGACAGGTCGAGCCTCTGGCTCTGTTTCAGAGGATCGAATGCAGGCACTGATGGCAGGAGAGCATTCAGTACCCAAGGCAGCTAAAGGCTAGGAGAGGAACAGATATACAAAGCACGGTGGCACACACCTGTAATCCAAGCACTTGGGAGATTGAATCTGAAGGACTATGAGTTGAAGACCAACCTGGGTCATGTTGGAAGAGCCTATCTATCTCAAAACAGCCACTGCCACCAAGAAAGACAGAAAGGTATCAGTGAGAGGAGACACTAACACCCTTGTTAGTGTTGATTCCCTTGCTCCTCACAGAGTCCCCAATGCCATAGTCCTCAAAACCCAAATACTGACATAAGCACTATACTGGTTGGTTTTGTATGTCAATTTGGCACATGCTAGAGTCATCAGAGAGGAAAGAGCCTCACTTTAGGAAATGCCTCCATGAGATCCAGCTGTAGGGCATTTTCTAAATTAGTGATCAATGAGAGAGGGCCCAGCCCATGGTGGGAGGTGCCATCCCTTGGTTGTTGGTCCTGGGTTCTGTAAGGGGGTGGAATGAGCCAGCCATGAGCAGCAAGCCAGTAAGCAGCTCCCCTCCATGGCCTCTGCATCAGCTCTTGTCTCCAGGACCCTGCCATGTTTGATTTCCTGCCCTGACTTCCTTTAGTGATGAACAGCAATGCTGAAGTATAAGCCAAATAAACTCTTTCCTCCCCCTCTTGATTTTTGGTTATGGTGTTTCATCATAGCAATAGAAACCCTAACTAAAATAAGCCCCAAATCAAAAGATGCCAGATATTTAAGGAAAAATGACTGTGAAGAAAACATTAGATTTGACAGAGTACCAACATCAATAAAACAAATGAGTATATATGAACAGCTGAAGAATCAATTTATGTAATTTCAGAAATTATTTATTGGGCACTTAACATAGCAGAACCATGGGGAAAAATAAGAAAGGAAAATTTGGTATAAATGAAATTAGAAAAGAAATTAGTAAAATGTGTTATCTAAACCATTAAGGCAAAATAAGGGCACAGAATTAAAATTAAAATTCTAGACCATCTTAGCACTGTGTAAGTAGAGAAACAGAAGTGGACCTAAATTAAGGGCAAGAGTTGCTAATTAGCTCAGGTTTGGGTGTGAAGATGTAGCTTTAAAATGACATTAAACTAACAGTATTAATGTGGTTATACGCCTTAAAGAAATGGCACTCTGTATTCTTGAGATAGACATAAAATGTCACAGTGCATGATAGTCTATGGGCATCTCCTATTTATGTTTTTGCTGTCCTGTCTTCTCGATTTCTCACTAGTTTTCTGACAGTTTCTTTGGGAGGTCTAACTTGAACTTGTAGAGGGAGGTGGGAGACAGAAATCAGTGATCTGACAGTTTCATCGGTGATGAAACTGAAGTGGCAACCATGTCTCAGCTAGTCTTACATCCCTTGTTCTCTGCCCTTCTTCATCTGGTTCTGTAGGTGCACCTGGCTGTACCCACCAGGGTAGGTGGTGACTTCCTTTATAATATTTTAACCATCAGTCTTTCATTTTTAGCCATTATATAAGTAATTGTTTCATAGAAATTAAAATAAAAAAATCAATTTCAGTGCAAGCTGCTTACATTGACTAATCATATATTCAAGAACTTATTACCTTTAAGAAAACTTCATCTTGAATTTCTTACTTGAAATTTAATTGGATTTCACAAACTGCTGAGATCCATCTAACATTAACATTGGGGGTACTCATATTAAAATGTTCAGGTCATCAAGACCACTCTTGGATCATTACCCATGTATATTCTTCTTCAATTCCTTATGTCTGATTAAAGTTTCATGGATTTTTAACTTACCAAATGAATAAGAAAGTGAGCCCAGGGCTTTTTGAAATGACTCCCTGAATTGACCTTGGGTTTGGAGAGGTTGGCAGAAATGTGCAAACTGGCTGTGACTAGAATTGAGTAGAGTAATCACATAGTCACATCTCTGATGGGATTTAGCTGCTAGCTCTCTAGACCTTTTGTCAGGTTATGGGTAGGTTGATGGGTGGCACCATTAATTGCCTAAGAGATTTATTTTTTTAAACATTTGCAATATAGTCTCTCTCTTCTACTTAGTAATATATGCACACCAAAATGGGCTTTATAATACCATACCACAATTTTACTGCTCTAATGGTTCAGAAATAGGAAACAAATATTTAGATGGATATAAAAAATTCCAAGCTAAACTGTCCTTTCAGCCAAATGAGAATTAGTGAAGGAACAGCCATAGAAGTTTTGTTTGTTGCCTACTGTTTCACATTAGCTGTCTTTATTTTTTAATTTTAACCTTTATTTTAATTTTATGTGTGTGAGCATTTTGTCTCCATATGTCTGTGGACCATATGCATGCAGTGCCTCTGGAGGCCGGAAGAGGTCATTGTACCTCTTAGGATGGGAGTTACAGGTTGTAAGCTGCCAAGTGGTTGCTGGGAACTGAACCTCTGCAAGAGCAGCCAGGACTCTTAGCCACGGAGCCATCTCTCCAGCATACTAGCTGTGTTTTTATTCTTCTTATACACAGATAATGGAGGGGTTTTGATCCTAGGGAAAGAGCCTCCCTGAGCTGCAGAACACCAATATTTTGACCACTACCTGGTCTTGCCCACCTGGGGTCTGACTGTGGTGCCTGGTAAGGCACTTTAGGCTTTATGAGCTCTCTTGGACCCTTCTCGATTGAGAGTATTCTTTAGTTGTATGTACTCTGTAGAGCTTAGACTAAAAAAGGTTCTGATGGCTTCATGTTTTGTCTTTCAGTTTGTATCTGTTTAAACTGGGGATCGCACCTCAGATCCAGGATTTGCTGGGGAAAGTGGACTTCACAGGTACTCCGCTTTGCCTTTATCTCCTCTGCAATCTAGTGACTAAGAAAACATGCAGGTGCTTTCTTCTTCCCACTGATGTTATTTGTTCCCTCCTTCCTCTTTCCCAGTGGTTCCCAGCCTTCCTAATGTTGCAACTCTTTAACACAATTCCTTGTGTTGTGGTGACCCCAACCATAAAATTATTTCATTGCTACTCCATAATTTAATGTTGCTACTGTTATAAATCATAATGTAGATATTTGATATGTGACCCCTGTGAAAGAGTTGTTCAACTCCCCAAAGGGGTCTCAACCCACAGATTGAGAATCACTGCTCTGTACCAACAAGGGGAAACCTGCCATCTTGATTTCTTTCCTGGACTGTAATAAAGTACCTCAACAATAGTAATCCAAGGGAAAGGGCTTATTTTGGCTCATGTTACAAGGTTCAGTCTGCCATGGTGGTGATAGCATCAGAAGCATGAAGAAGCTGGCCATGTTATGACCACAGTCAGAGAAGAGATCTATGAATGCATACTGCTGCTCAGTTCCCTATACAGTTCAGAATCCCTGACAGTAAGGTGCAGCACACAGTGAGCAGGTCTTCCCACCACAAATAAGGTCATCAAGAGCATTTCCTACAAGCAGATGCCCATCTCCCAGGTGACTCCAGAGTCCAACAGACTGACAACAAACACCAACCACCACACTGACCTATCTTGCTTGTACCTACCTGGATTCCCTTCCCCATATTCATGGAGGGAAAGACTCAAGCAGATTGTTTGGAAATGACTCTACCTTCAAAGAAGAGTGTCTCTTTCTCACCTTCACCTCTGGTGGCTTCCTTTGATTTTTTTTTTTGTTTGTTTGTTTTCTATTGTCCTTTTAGAGGAGGAAATCAGTAATATGAGGAAAGAACTGGAGAAGTACGGGATCCAGATGCCAGCCTTCAGCAAAATAGGTGGCATTCTGGCCAACGAACTGTCTGTAGACGAAGCTGCATGTAAGTTGTCCTGGTATCCATGCTTGTCATTAGCCTGCAGCTTACCCATATGTACTTGCTGATTATAACGGCATAAAACAGAATACTTAGGAATGCTTTCAGAATCCTGAAGGTTTTGCTTTTGTTTTGGGAAGGATTGTTGATGATGATGATGATTCTAGTTTACTCTCCCCCAAAAGACCAGCTGCAACCGAATAAAGTGAATAACTTTATAGTTTTATTGTCTTAATAACAAAATCATCCTAGAGCTGCATCATTTAACCCTTTCCCGTCTTACTGCCTCCCAGTTTAAAACAGCCACATCTCTTACTAGGCAGCATCCTCTGAGATCTGCAGTTGGGCTCAAAGAGCTCCAGCCTCTGCACGATCTCCTTTGCAGGCTTAACTTTTGGGGGACAGAATAGGCTTAGTCTGCCCATGCAGCCCCTCCACTTCCTGTCTAATGCTGCTTTCCCTGGCCAGAGAATCCTTGCCTTTCTTGTTCTACATCACCTGACAAGGCTGAAGACTGCCACATTTCTTGTAGAAAGTCCAACAGGTTTCAGGAATGCTCTTCCCTGTTTGCAGGAGCGCTCTCAACACTGAGAGCCCTGACATTTTTGTCCCTGCTATTGTAATTATTTGAGAGTGTTTGAATACAGTCAAGTCATTGCTTTTGGATTTTAAACATGCATCTGTGTGACGTGAATGTAGAGATTTCAGAAAACACATCTTCACAAAACATAGCTCTACTTGATGTGTCTTTGGATTTCAGTTGTTATGCTATGACTCTTTTAATGTTGCAAGCTAAACTGTAGAATCTTAGAACCCACTTGTTTAAAGCTGTGTGGCCCTGAGCAGGAATCAAAGGCTGACTCTGTGCCCTAGTGCATAATATAGCCCCTAGTTCATCTCAATGCTTGAATAAATAGATAGGGACTACCACACAGACAGACATTGTGATCAAGACCAGTGATGGGCAAGCTTGCAGAGATCATTGGGTGCTACATGATTTGTTCAAGGTCTCTTCTTTTATTATGCTGTGTGTGTGTGTGTGTGTGTGTGTGTGTGTGTGTGTGTGTGTGTGTGTGTGTAGATAAGCACGTACATGTGAGTACATTGCGTGTGTAAGTCAGTCTGTTCCTTGGGAGCTGTCCACCTTGTTTTTAGAGACAGGGTATTTCACTGGGACCTAAGCCTAGATAATTTGGTTAGCATAGCTATCCAGTTTAACCCCCGAGATCCACCTGTGTCCACCACCCCAGTATTGGGATTACAAGTGCATGTCACCATGCCTGGCTTCTTACATAAATGCTGGGAATCAAGCAAGCACTTACCAACTGAGCTCTCTCGCCACACTGGAGGTCTCTTTTACCTACTGGGAGCTAAATAAGCAGTATAACTACTTGAGTTTGTGGGGCATCAATGTTGTCAATGTCTTTTGCTAATTTAAAAAAAAAGTTTCCTTTCTCTTTTTTTAGTACATGCTGCAGTCATAGCCATTAATGAGGCTATTGAAAAGAGAGTGGCCGAGCAGACCATTATAACACTAAGAAACCCAAATGCAGTTTTAACTTTCGTGGATGACAACCTCTCACAGGAGTACCAGAAAGAACTCTGGGAAGCCAAAAAGAAAAAGGAGGAAAATGCAAAATTGAAGGTACTTAGTTAAAGTCTAAGTAACATTCTATCAGATGTGGATATGAGTTACTAACATGAAAAGCATTAATGTTGGCTGCAATGATTTATAAATCAACTGGCTGTGGTCTCTCAGATTGGGTGGGATGGGAAGATTAGATGACCCTAAATTATATAATACAATTAGGACTGAACATTGTGTTATAAACTTACTGTTTAGCCAAGAGGTATGGAGACAGCAGCTTCAGAACATCCTTTTTTGATATTATCTTTGGGCTCCATGCCAACTATGAAAATTCCTGTCTATGAGAAGACATTAATAATTAAACAAGGAAATGTTTAGAGAGGAGGTGTTTTTATGCTAATCCACATTTTCCTAATACCAAACCCATCTTATTGGGAAGTAGCCCCTTCTCCTAAAGAGAAAGCCTATTCCTGGTCCTAACTCTAAACCTACCTACTTCTTGGATAGTCTGTGTTGACACCTTTATCTACACTGAAACTTCTACTCAATACCAGCTTTTCTCTCATTAATGTTTTGTCCTTTCCTGGTGGCTTTCAGTGGCCCCCATCTGAGTGCTCTCTCTACCCTGAAAGGCTCTGCACACCTGGCTTGTGTAAGGAAGTCTTGGCTGTAACAGCTCTTAGGTAGCACTGACCTCTTGGCGTCTCTTCCTCCTCCCTCTTTCTCTTGGGATTCTTTCCAATCTCACATTGATCTTTTTCTGTTCTTCCTCCACTGAGTCATACACTTGTTGAGGAAATCAGCTAAAAGCTCTAAACCAGCTCCTCCCATGTCATGCTCTCTACTCCTGCAAATTTTGCATTCTGTGTTCCCAAGACCTTATACCTGACCACTGCAGAATGATCATTTCCACTTGTCCCTGTCACACTTGTTCCGTGCTCTGCCTCCACAGTTTGAGATGACTGCTATCTTGTCTAGAATTTTTAGGGCCCTCCCCCTGATCCTAATTAGATTCTGCCTTTTCCTGCCAACTTGAATTCATTCTTTGCCTCCAAGTCCCACACACTGGCCTTCAAGGTTTTCACAGGACTCCTGTAGAACCTTCCTCCTAGGTCTTTTTGGTTTCCTATCATTCTCTAGTCTACCCCCTCTCAGAACGTGAGGTGGCAGGATTAGTGTTTAATTCAGATCTGATATTACCTCACCAAAAACCTGTCCTGGTTCTCTTTTTCCTACTTAAGGACAGGATTAAGTGTGATTCCTTTGATTCCAGCACTTAGAAGGCAGCGACAGGCTGATCTCTGTGAGTTCAAAGCCAGCCAGCTTGGTCAACAAATCGAGTTCCAAGCCAGTTAGGGCTACACAGTGAGAACCTGTCTCAAAACAAAACAAAACAAAATACAAGTTTTCAGCTTGGTCTTTGGGGTCCTCTACAATGTACACACCATCTTTTGTCTAACACAACAAACACAGCAAGCCGTGTGACTTTTTTTTTTTTTTTAACTAAACATTGCTGGCTATGGCCCATTGCTTATCCTGGACTTCACCACTACTCTGTTCGTCCTGCAGACTTTCCTCAGTTGTTACCATACTTTAGACTTTTCTTTCCCATTGAGTTTGACTGTGATCTCTTCTATATATATTCATTTATTGGACTCAAACGAAATTTCTAGTATTTCATTGTTCTGCCTCTGTAAAAGTCTCCATATTGAGTGACCCCTTCTACTATTTTCATATTAGAAATATAGCCTTGTTCGCAGAATGGCAGGGCCTGTTGTTCACCTTTGTAGTTCTTTCTGGTTTTGCCTCCCCTAGAGCCCTGCACCGAGCAGGTATCCCATAGATGCTCATGCTGATTACAAATGAAAAGGAGCAAGCTCCCTTTATCATTTATTTGCATTTCGTGATTTGGAAACATCAAATTGAAGCTCGGGGATCACTGAAGATTTTGTTTTGCAGAACAGCTGTATTTCAGAGGAAGAGAGAGACGCGTATGAGGAGCTGCTGACACAGGCAGAAATCCAGACCAACATCAATACAGTCAATAGTAAGTGATGGATTATGTGTGGGAAATGGACATTTCTATAAGATGTAAGCTTGCTTTGCCTGAATCTTGGCAAAACTCTCCCCATAGCTTGCAAACTTGTCTTATGTAATAGAAAATCTATCAACGCTCCTCGTCATTGTGATGCAACATCTGACAATTTCCTGATAAGTCTCCTTCACTGATTCTGTTCCTGGTCCACACACAGCATGTCCAAATGTCCGGGAACTTGTTCTATCCTGCCTTCCAATTTCATCACAGCTGTGATGTATCATTTTGGCTCTGTCCCTTGTAGGACTGACACTGACTATTATTTAGCAAAAGATTACAATTTAATAACTATGGTCCCTTGCTCTAAATCATGATGGTGTTCTGCTGAAATTGTAAAAGATATTATATTACTGGCACTTCTGCTCTTTATACATTCACAGGCTTTAGTATATAGTTCCAAGAATTTTTTTAACAGCTTATATAGCCTTACTGCAACTGAATGAGACTATTTGCAGGTGAAATGAAGTTATATGATAGCAAGTTTGAGTCTGTGCATCTGAGCCTGTGTGGGGTCACATAGTTCGGTTTCTCTCCACACCCTGTTCAGCTGAGTGACTATTCTAGTTTCCCTTCTGTCCTGTGGTAAAACATTTTGACTAAATGTAGCATAGGGGAGGGAAGGATTCTTTTGACTCAAACAGGTCACAGTCGGTCACTGAGGGGAGTCAAAGCTGGAATCCATAAGGAATTAGAAGCAGAACATGGAGAAGTTCTGCTTGCTGGCTCAATTGTCAGCTTTACTTAGGAAGCTTAGCTCACTTTCTCATACAGAACCACCTGCCCCAAGGAAGGGTGCTGCCTACAGTGGGCTGGGCCCTCCTAGATCAATAACAAACAATCAAGACGTACCCATAGACCTGCTCACGGTCCAGCCTGACCTGGGCATTCCCTCCATTGATAGTCCCTTCTCGGGTGGCTCTAAGGTGTTTCAAGTTGATAGTTAAAGCTAACTGGAAGAAAAAAACAAAACAGAAAACTTAGGCAGTTAAAAATTGAGCAAATGTAAATTTAGATCCATCAATCATTAGATTTTTCTCCATCTAGTAAAAGATATCTTTACTTGAACATCAAAAGAGGCAGTTAGGAATTCTGTTTGATATTTATTCTCTCTAGATTAGTCTAAATAGCCCATATTTTCCCCCAAACTCTTAATACATAAAAGACCACTGGACCCATTTAATAAATCACGTGAACTTTACCGAATTTAAAATCAGAGTTTACACCAAACAGCATTCCTAACACTGCCCTCTCTGTCACTGCCCAGATGTGCTGGGAATGTTTCTTATTGCTTTGCACACTCAAAGAAACACACCTTCGGGTCTGGCTGAGACCTTTTGGAGAAACTAGTCCTGTGGGGATCAAGGATGCCAATGCAGATTAATTCATGTCAGTGTCTGACAGCTAATATCCGAGCTTGAGATTTTACATGAGAGCTCACTCCTGATGTGTTTACATCCACACCTTGCAATTTTGGGGTGCACATTCCTGTTCTTTTATGCTGTAGAACCTCAGACATGTGGGTAATGATACAAAAAGCCCGGTTTCAGTGTTTTCTTTCTGCTGTTTGTGAAGGCTGAGATAGACTTTCATCATCCTGGACAGAAATGAATTTCAGGAAGAAATTAATATTGCCAATGAGACAACATCTGAGCTCAGAGAGCTTAGAGAGGAAATGGTCCCATAGCCTTTGGAATTATTAGAACTAAGACAGCTTTCTTTTTGTATTCTCTATAAATAAATACCTGAATACCCAATGACCTAACCTCCTGACCATAGATTTAACTCATTGGCTCTTGCTATTCTTTTATTTCTATTTTACAGTACTAGGCAATGGGTAATTTGTACCATCAGCACAAGCTGAAATCGATGAGGGTACTACCATGTCTGATGGCTTGGTTCTTCTGAGAGTTTCTTCTCTTCTCCTGGAAAATCTGTAGTCCAAGAGAACTGAAAGTATAGTCCATGCCATGATGATGAACTATTGGTACACTTTAAAATCTGCAAGTAAGGACTGGAGAGATGGCTCAGAGGTTAAGGGCATTGACTGCTCTTCCAGAGGTCCTGATTTCAATTCCCAGCAACCACATGGTAGCTCACAACCATCTGTAATGAGATCTGGCATACATGCAGGCAGAACACTGTATACATAATTTTAAAAAATCTGCAAGTAAGTACAGGGACATGGGCAGGCTCATCCCAGCCTTGAGGGTTACTGTATTAATGCTGGGGCATTTACATTCATAGTAGCCAGTTAATGACATTGGCAGCAGCTCTGGTGGTTATGTTGGTGGTGTCTCCCCAGAGACTTCAGTTGTGTGTGGACTGCAGCTATTTCCTTCAGGGTTTGTCATGTGCCTTCTGAGGTATTCTGTATCAACACTAGGATGAGGGATTTTTTTTTTTAATGCAGGTTGCAAAAGAAAAGAAAAGAAATGTGGGGGGATTGAAAAACAGGGAAATAGGTTTTTTTTAGAATTTAGATTTTATCTTATGTGTATGAATGTTTTTCCTACATTCATAAATGTGTGTGCACTACATGATATGTCTGGTGTTCACAGAGGTCAGAAGTAGACAGTGGCTCCCCTGGAACTGGAGTTATGACTGGTTGTTAGTCTCCATATGAATGCTGGAAACCAAACCCTGGCCCTCTGGAAGAGTAGCAAAGGCTCTTAACCACTGAGCCATCTCTCCAGACCAAAGGAAAATAGTTTTTTTCTTACTTTATTTTTTTTTTTAAGATTTTATTTATTAAGTATACAGTCTTCTGTCTGCATGTGCCATGCACGCCAGCAGAGGGCACCAGATCTCATTCAAGGTGGTTGTGAGCCACCATGTGGTTGCTGGGAATTAAACTCAGGACCTCTGGAACAGCAGTCAGTGCTCTTTAATCTCAGAGCCATCTCTCCAGCCCAGGGAAAAATAGTTTTAAGGGCACTTTGTGGACATGATTTTCTGGAATATATTTATAAAAATATTTACTATCTAGTCATATACACCTACATATAAAAGTTCCCAGAAGCGAAGAAAAATCCTACCAATGTAATCAATCTACGGTAATAACAGAGCTAGCTGGAAGGCTGTGGAATACTAACAAATAGGACGCATCACAATCAATTGCCTTCCTTTTTGGAATTCTTTCCTTTGTCAAGTGAGTTCTAAGGATAAAAAAGAATGTTTGGCTCTATGGATCTTCTATGCTAAGTGTACTTTTTTTTTAGGGGGGGGTGACCTGAAGGATTCCATTACTCATGCTGCCTTCTATTGAGTGCATTTCTTAGTAGAGAGGTCCAGGGAGGCTCCTTGGGAGATAAATTGCCATGCTGTCAAAAGGGTTTAAAATAATTATAGCTATCGTGGGGCCCTGCCATTTGTGTCTGTTTTTCCTGGTATCCAGATGCCTTCCTCAGAAGGCAAATCTTACAGGCCCTGTCTGATTTTCTCTCAATTGGGGACAGCTCATCTTTCATCCCCCTTGTTGGATCAGCAGTTGGACTTCTGTGTTCTGAAAACCCTGCTAACTCCATCCTTCCACACTTGTACTCTTCCCTTGGTCACTGAAGCTCTTTATAACCTGAACGTTACAGCTGATGGAGAGGTTAGGCATTTAGGGTTGTTCCAGAGAGTAGAACAGCAGGGTCAAGTTCTGCTGTGGGCTTACCATGTGAGGATCCACTGGGAGGGTATAGCATCAGGACAGGGCTTGCTCCTGGTCTTCATGTAACTTAAAGATTTCCTTGACGAGGGCAGTACTAACATACAGAAAATAAACACACAAAACACTATGTTCCAGCTTTACCTACAAATGAGATTCACAAGATGGGAAATCCTCAGGACACAAGTAATTTGAAGGCATCACGGGTTAGATGGTAAAAAAGCTAGTCCTGAAAGAAAAGCTTTTGGGTTCAAAGAGATGGCCCAGCGGGCAAAGTACTTGCTGTGCAAATGTGAAGACTTGAGTTCAAATCCCCAAAGCCCTTGTGTAAAAGCAGGATGAAGTAGCATACATCTGCAGCCCCAGTGCTCCTATGGTGAGTTAAGAAGCAGAAAGACAGGTAACTCTCCAGAAGCTCTTGGGCCAGCTAGCCAGGAATACACAGCAGCTAACGACAAAGAGGTGCTGTCTCCAAAGTGATGGAGACTGAAGACTGACATCTGAGGTTGTCCTCTGAGTTCCACAAGTGTCCACAACACTGGCACACTTGCACACAACACATGTATCATACACACACAAAACAGAGAACCCACACAAAACAAAGGCTTTTGTGAGGACATCCTTCTATCAGGAGTGGTGCAGAACTCCAGGTCCAGCGGTGCTGTAGTTCTTTTTGGAGCTAGCCGCAGGCATTTGAGTGACTAGAATCACTGATCGGGCTCCACAAGCTTTGCCCACCGCCACCCCTAGCTTTTCAGAAGTTGTGGAAAGTGATGGCTTACATTAGAACCTTGGGAAGGAGGGCTGGCTGGGCAGGTCAGCAGAGAAAAGCACACATTCTCACTCAATATGCTTCTCTACCCCGCAGGGCTGGCTGCTGTGGATGACATCAATGCTGTCCTTCGGGAAGGTGACCCTGAGAACACACTGCTTGCACTGAAGAAACCAGAAGCCCAGCTGCCAGCTGTGTATCCCTTTGCCGCTGCTATGTACCAGAACGAACTCTTCAACCTGCAGAAACAGAACACCTCGGTGAGGCACAGCTGTGTGTGCATTCATACCAGGGAGAAGGACAGCTGTTGAGGGAAGGGGAAGGCAGAGTAGGGGTGCAGAGTCTCCAGCTGGTACACAGTCCCAGCCTCAGTGGCCCACTGATGCCATTCCTGGGTTCATTTTCTCTTTAATTCTTGCTTTTAGTCCAGTGGAAAAATGCTAAGGACGTAGGTAGGAAATCCAGGAGTGGTGTATACAATATGCAGAAGAACAGACTGTTGCTATTTTCTCTGTGCATGTGTTTAAGAAACATAGCTCGGAGCTCATCCTGCTATTATGGGCACCCAAGGTCTGTTCTAAGCACCCATGTCACGCAACTTACAATTGCCAAGAATTCTGGCTTCAGGGAGACCTAGTGCCCTTGGCCTCAAAGGGAAGGGCACTTGCACATGCACATTTACATACATACCCCCACACAGATACACACATATATACATAATTAGAAAGAAATCATTTTTTTAAATGTTGAATAATTTTAACTGTATTGAAGTACTCTTTAATTCAGTATTTCTAGAAATCTGCAACTAAGAACATTAGCAGCATGCCTTTGCTTTTTATAAATTTATGATATGCTAAAGTATTAAACAGTCACTTTCATATAAGCGATATGTCTTAGGGTTTCTGTTGCTGTGAAGACACCATGACTACAGTGACTCATAAAGAAAAACATTTCATTGGGGTTGCTTACATTTTCAGAAGTTTGGTCCATTATTGTCATGGCAGGACATAATGGCATGTAGGCAGACATAGTGCCGGCTACATCTTGATCAGAAGGTAACAGGAAGTAGACTGACTCACTGGGCTCGGCTTCAGCATATATGAGTTATATGAGTTCTCAAAGCCCACCTTCACAGTGACACATTTCTTCCAACAAGACCACACCCACTTCAACAAGGCCACACCTCCTAATAGTGCCACTCTCTTTGGGGGACCACATTATATAATAGGATGTTTTCTCGAAGTCTATGAGCTGCAGAGAGGGGCAAAATGAAAAGTACTGGAAGTAAGGCCGAGAATGTCATATAGAGAAGAGCTGGTGTTGCCATTATGAGGAGAGTTGTTTAATATGGAGTCCTCTGAAGTGTTTACCAGATGATCAGAAAGTATTAATTCACAGCACATATATCTCAGAATAACTTCAAGGTTATATGTTTGCCTGGCTTTCATGAAGCCATGTTCAGTCCCCAGCATCACCCCCTGAAAAATAAAAAGTAAAATTAAGAGTTAAATGTAAAAGTAATTTTTTAAAACTCAAAATTCTGGACTGGAGAGATGGCTCAGCAGTTAAGAGCACCTGCTGCTCTTCCAGAGGACCCAGGTTCAATTTTTATCGTCCACATAGTGTCTCACAGCCTTCTGTAACTCCAGCCCAGGGCATCTGACACCCTCTTCTGGCCTCCTCTGACATTAGACATGCATATGGTACACAAACAAACATGCAAGCCAAACACCCATACACATAAGATAAATAAGTAAAATTTCTAATCCTTTGTTTTTCCTTTTTTTGCATTTTTTTTTTTTTTGAGTCAGGATATCCCCATGTAACCTTGGCTGGCCCTGGAGTTAGCTATGTAAACCAAGTTGGCCTTGAACTCACAGAAATCCTCCTGCCTCTGCTCCCAGTGTGCTGGGAAAGGTGTGTCCCACCAGGCCCAAGCTTTAATAAATAAAACTTTTTAAAAAGTAAAATTTTAAGGAATGATAGAAGAAGAACAACTGGATTTTAAAAATCAGAACCAGGGTTGTCTATTGATGAAAGGAAGCTAAGAGTATGAGTGACCAGCTCAGAGAACCATGAATGCGAGCTTACAAAACAAAAAATGTTTGTAAATGAAGACAAAGTGTGTGTGCATGTGTGTGCATGTGTGTGTGTGTGTGTGTGTGTGTGTGTGTACACGCATGCTCGCATGCATGCATGAGTGTATGTGTATGTGTGTGTGCACACTCACACATTCGAGTGTATGAGAGTAGATGGGTAGTTTCTCGAAAGATTTGCTTGGATGTAGGTATAAATATAGAGCTGCTGGCACCTTTAAGAATCTGGTATGTGCAGTTGTGTAGCCTTCTTGACCAATGCATCTCAAAGGCTCGTAGTTCTGACCATTGCATTCTGGAAACCAGGCCTGAAGAAGACAAATCAGGAAGCTTAGCCACAGAGATGTTTCTCAGTCTGTTAGACTGGTGGGGGGGGGGGAGAATCTAACTGCATGTTAATTATTTTAATAGAAGATTATTTAATCTGTGGTATTTTTTCCTGTGCTGGGAATACTATGCAACCAACAAAAAAGGTGGTAGAAAGAATAAGGCCCTATGAGATAGTTAGGTGGACATTGGCAGTTGCCACTGAAGACCTGAGTTTGATTGGACCCTAGGATCCACACAGTAGAAGGAGAGAACTGTCTCTCAAAATTTGTTCTCTGATATCTACATCCACACTGCACGCACACACACAATGAGTAAATAAATAAATAAATAAATAAATAAATAAATCTAAAAATTTGATTTAATGAATAATTATAAGAACAAAAGGTCCACATTAAGCGGAACAAACAAAACCCAGAGGCTGAGATATATTGGATTATGGTATATAATATATACTTTTTAAAAGTCAGTTGAAATGAATAACACCTCTGTAAAACTATGTGTGGATTAAATAACTAGTGAATACAAGCCTGGCAGTGTTGGTGCACATCTTTAATTCCAGCACTCAGGAGGCAGAGACAGGCGAATCTCTGAGTTTGAAGCCAGCCTGGTCTACAGAGTAAGTTCCATGACAGCCAGGACTACGCAGAAAAACCCTGTCTCAAAAAAAAAACAAAAATCAAACAACAACAACAACAAAAAAGAAAATCCAACAAACAACAAACAAAAACAACAACAAAAACCAAACACATGTACCCTAAAAGGTTTGGGTTATACTATTGGTTTTGGGTTTTTTTTTTGAGAGAGAGAGAGAGAGAGAGAGAGAGAGAGAGAGAGAGAGAGAGAGAGACACACCCTCACAGAAGCCTTCGGTTTGGTTAGCCTGCAGCTGGAGCCACAGGCAGTTATGAGCTGCCAGGCATGGATTCTGGGAACTGAACTCTGGTCCTCTGGAAGAGCAGCAAGAACTCTTATCTGCTGAGCCATCTCTCCAGCCCCTGGGTTGTAGGATTTGTTTATTTATGCTTGCTTATCAAGATGTCCCTCCCCTTCACACACATTTTCTACATAGAAACAATTACTTTGAGGTACATATTATTTTCTGACATCATATGTAGGTCCTTTTTGTCCCCTCTTACTTCTCCTAGATTTGAAGTTCAGACACTCAAGTCTCAGCCTAGCTCAGCCATGGATCAGGGCCATCCATGCAGCAGCCCTGTGCTTTCTTCTCTTGTCCTTTTGTCAGAACCTATTTGATATTTGTGTAGTCCACTGGAAGACATAGAGCAAGTGCTTAAACAGGGCTTCCATGTAGCTGTTGTAGCTTACATTCAGTCTTACACACCTTCATGTGGTGCATGTATAGTTAATGTGTGTCATTTAGATAAAATGCTCTGTGGTTGCCACAGTTTCCTGTTTGCAGTAGAAAACAGAATGGTGCTTTATTACTCTGAAATCAGTTTGATCTTAAAAGTTTTTGTAGCAATCCAGGAAGCTATAATACATTTTAATATGATTATGACATTTTGAATACATAATATTCTAAATGCAAGGATGTATATCCTCTTTTTAAAGGAATTATTTTCAATCCCTTCAATATAATAAAAGAACTATCCTTTTTTGAAATGGATTAAAATGATGTAAAATGATCAAATGGAAGAAAATCTTGAAAGGAGAGGATGCTCTGAAAGCTAACCTGTTTTTACATAATCCAAATAAAATAGTCATAAATATGCAAACATGGAGGGTCTCCCTTGCTTTACAAATAAGCTTTACCTTAAATTACATCAAATATCCAGCCCTTATAGTACATCTTAAAGTTTCTACCCAATTTATAAAACCAAAATTACCTTCTGGGGATGAGAATCAACTTCCTTGGCTGAAAGATTGCATTTGTTTTTCTAGGCTTATAACATTTGGGTAAAACATCTCTTTCCTGGGCCCAAAACAGAGTCATTTACTGTGCTGAGGTCTTACCTGGACCTTTCTGCCAGTTTTGTCTAACCTGTGGCTTAATTACCAGGTTACATAGAGCCTGGTAGGCAGCCAGCACCACTGGCAATAGAGATCAGCTGTGGGATACAGATATTTGTGACATTGTAACTGTAGGTTACACATAACACAGCCCCCAAAATAATAATCTAAAAGAACCTAGGAGCCATTTACCTGCCTCTCCTGAAAGCCATCGAAGAGCAGGTGGGCATGCTCATTGTCATATGTATCCCATCCCCAAAGCACATATGTGCAGTGTGTGATTCCGGGAGCTCACTTTGTCCTGTGTTTGCCGACAGAATTACTTGGCCCACGAGGAGCTCCTGATTGCCGTGGAAATGTTGTCTGCTGTTGCTTTGCTGAACCAGGCCTTGGACAGCAATGATCTTGTGTCTGTGCAGAACCAACTCAGAAGCCCCACCATAGGTTTCAACAATCTGGACGAGGCACACGTGGACCGGTAAGAAGCACTTTCCAAACCTTCTTTCAGGGCAAAAAAAAAAAAAAAAAACAGAGAGTGTGCTTGGCAGATCTCCCAAATTAACAACTTGCTTAGTGGGAAAGTCCACATACCCTGCTTACATTTTCTCAAGAGCTGGTACACACTGCAGTAAGAGTTATCATCTTGTGTTAAGAACTGACTTTATCCTAAGCAACGATTGCTTCCTGGAGGAGCTGTTGAAAATATACCTTTCTTTGGGACCCTTCAGGGCTCTTCGGGGAAGTTGGAAGTAGCTTCGGGAAGTTGGGAGTAGCTGCCCACCGAGGTTCCATTCCATCCATGATAAGGAAACTTCTGGAGTTATGAACCCTAAGTGGGTCCCCAAACTCCCAACTCTTCTGATTGTTGAACTACACACAAGAGCTCTGTGAGCTCCATGGATTATACCTCAGTTGGAGGTTTTCATTTCAGGTTCTTAGATAACTGTGATTGCTAGTCATATTTAACACTGCAGTGGGCCTAGAGAGAGAGCTAAGGGCTGGAATTGAAAGCCAAATCAGAGGCTTTTCTTTGCTAGTGGGTGCTGAAGCCAGGGCCTCACACAAATGAGGACGCAACCCCCAAATTAGATTCCGCTAGGAAGAAGAAAAAAAAATCAGTGAGCAAACTGTGACTTGCAGTGACCACCAGAGGGAGATGTCTACCCGGATCTTGACAACAGTTTAGCCAATGACAGTAAACTGGCTTTAATCCACAGGGTGGCTAATCCTATGTCAAGCCCAGTTGAAAAGGAAACTGAAAGGGAGCTTTTAGATTCTGAGAAAGTGGTGTTGGGTTACTTGCCCGAGTATAAAGTTGCCAAGAAGTAGAGGGTCAGTAGAGTTGCCTTCTTAGTCTTCCTGCAGAAATGAATCATCCTGTTCTACCTGAGTTAAACCCTCCTGCTTGACATACTCCACGGCACTTATTTCCCGGGTAATTTGCTCCTCCCCCCATTGCTCCTGTTAATGGTGTTACACTCTTCTCCAAGCTTAGAAACACCAGTCTGTTCTGGTTTTCTTCTTCCCTTGGCCAGAACCCTAGTGCTATGAGACAGCTGTTCACGATCACGTCCACTGTGCACAGCTGATCCACATACACAGAACTCAGCAAAGGACATCCTCTCCAGGGGCCACCCTCACCTGGCTGTTGTGTCTCTATCTTTCTGCAGTAACATCCACAGTGAAGTCCCCTACCTCTTTTCTATCCTCATCCGTCATGAGTCCTTCTTCTCTAACCAACCCTTGAGCCTTCTTGATGCCAAATTCTAGGGCAGATCTGCTCACTCCTCGGTGAAAGTTAAAATCTAACAGTGACTCATGGCAAAGAGATTGTCAGACATACCAGGCCGCTGCCCCTACATAACAATCCTTCCCCTTCTAATTCAGTTACCCATTCTGTTGATCAAAATTGCTTCCCTATCTACAAATACCACTTAAGGAAATGGGGCCATTCCATTTGAGAGTCACATGGCCTGCATTCAAGTTCACAATATATTAAAAACTTAAAAAGAACAGAGGTAAACCTGGCATATTGGACTATACCTGTGATTTCAACACCCAGCACCTGGAGACAGGAAGATGAGGAGTCCAGAATCCTCCTTGATAGCAAGTCTGAGGCCAGCCTGGGCTACATGAGACTCTCAGTATGAAAAAAAAACAAAATAAACACCAAAAATGAGCAGGTTTGTTCTAGTGCATAGTTGGGGTTAGAATCAACAGAGGATGGCTTTCATCTCTACGAAAAGCTAACCAGTACAAATTGCCATGTGCCCCTGTTATTAGTGTCATCAGTGCTATTTGTTATACAGTAGTAAATGTAACTTCTCTGTGACTCTTGTGGTAAGGCAAACATCTCAAGCACAAACGATCCTTTGCCAGTTTCAGGCCTACATTTGGTTGACCTCAGTTGGAAGCCTTCATTTGTCATCATCACTTCCTGTTCTGAAGAACTTTTGTTTCTCAACCTACAATCTATAGAAGTTACCTCAGTATCACCTTAAAGCATGAAGAACTTTGAGGAAATTGGTCACCCCCAGGGAGACAGGTTTAGGCTCATTTAACATCCTCCCCCAGTACATGTGGAGGCTACAGGTGAATTGTGCCCTTCCTTACTTCCCCCGTGAAAAAGATGAAACAGCACAAACCTCTTGAGTTTCTTCACTCTTGGCCACCCAGTTCACACTAGCTGCATGCTTTTCAGTGGTAAAAGTGGCTTTTTTGAAAGTGTGAGTTTCATGGTAATATATCAAGATGGGTAAATTTTCCCCTCAAATTTCTCTCATTTAAAAAAAAATTTAGAATGGTTGGCCAGGGTCAACCAGATGTTATACTCAGTGAGAAGAGTCAGAGGTCAGAAATGAGGTCTCAGTGCCTAGCTGGGAGAGGACACAGAAGAAAAAGGTTTGAATAACTTCCATGGAGCCTTTAGAGAGGACAGGAAACATGGGAATCTACACTATTTTAGCTCAACTCCTGCAGTACATTGCCAAGAAAGCATACTGTGAAGATCTAAGTGGTCCAACAAGGCTTTTGGAAGTGTATTTTCATGGAATTTGCACTCTTGTTGAACATATTAGGTATGATGGCGGACGCTGCTAACCTAAGCTACTCAGAAGCTTCTAGCAAGAAGATTAAAAGTCACAGACCTACATGGGCTTACATACCAAGTTCAAAGGCATCCAGGGCAACTTAGTGAGACCCTGTCTCAACATAAAAATAAAAGAGGCCTCAGGTTATAACTTAGTGAAGAGTACTCACCTAGAGTATTCAAGGATTTGGGTTCAATTTCAGCATTTTGAAAAGGAGAGATGAGGAAGCCATTTCATGTAGTTGAAGATTTCATTTTGCTTAGATTAGATATGATATTGGGTTGTGAGGAACTTTTTTTAAACTGAACATTTCATAAGCATAAAAAGTACTTTTTTCTTTCTTTCTTTCTTTCTTTTTTTTGGTTTTTTTTTTGTTTTTTTTGTTTTGTTTTGTTTTTGTTTTTTTGAGACAGGGTTTCTCTGTGTAGCTTTGGAGCCTATCCTGGCACTCACTCTGGAGACCAGGTTGGCCTGGAACTCACAGAGATCCTCCTGCCTCTGCCTCCTGAGTGTTGGGATTAAAGGTGTGTGCCACCAATGCCTGGACATAAAAAGTACTTTTAAGAAAAAACACCAGTAGTGGGGTGTTTATCACTAGAGGCAGTGGGACCAGAGAGAATGGAGCCAATAAATGAGGCAAACTAAAGTCTCATGCAATAACCAAGTTTATTCAGGGCATTGAACAATTTATACTCTGAGGGTTAAGAAAGGCCACCCTAGTAAAATTCTCATGAGTTCAAGCTGCATACAATCATAAAGACAAGCCACATGTGGCAGAAACAGGTTTTTCGATAGAGGTGTATAAACAAATAACAATAGCCAGTTGTAATGAATAATCTAAAGTAAACTCACTCCTATCCACTACACCTGGGAGGGGCACATTTCAAGAACAATGCTGTGTCATAAGACTCTTGGTTTCTTGTAATTTTCTCACAATGAGGATTCACACTGAGAGTTCTCATATGACTCCATTCTTAGACCATGTTCTGACACTGGGGCTGAACAATTGTTTAGCATTAAGATTGCATACTCTTTTCATAGAGGACCTAAAAGAAGTTCCGTTCTCAGCACCCACATCAGGCCATAACTGCCTATCACTCCATCTCCAGGGGAATCCAACACCTCTGGCCTCCATGGGCACTGGCACATATCCACACAGAGACACACATGTATACACATAATTTTAAAATAAGATAAATTTAAAAAAAAAACTATCAATTCTATAACCATCGGTCTAGTATGTGCTGGCAAAGCTGTACACTTTTTACCTGCCCAACTACTCTTTGTCTAACCCCAGGACATTGTTATCGAACAATGTGGGACAGTCACAACCTGCGCTTCAAGCCAGGCCTGCCCACCTGTCCTCAATAGGTCAATTAGAAGAGTCAAATTAAAAGTGAACCACAGGAAAAGACTACTTTTTCAATGTGGCCACAAAACAATCTGGAAAAACCCATGTCCATTTTAGGAGTCTTGAAGTAAAATCTAAGTTGAAATAGAGGGCCAAGTATATGCACATCTAACCAGTTTCAGTTAAGGTGTGGTCCTGCCCACCATTGACCCATCACTGTCTGGCTTGAGTCCCATCCTGTAAAGTGGTCTGGCTAGACTCCTAACTCTCTTTCCAGGAGACAAGGTCCCCTTCTAGCTGGTACCTTTTCAGTCTGCCAGAATGAATTCCAATTTCTTTACAGTCCATTGTTTGAGCAGTCTAAAGTCAGATCAAGGACACAAAGTATCTCTTTGGAATGATCTTCCCTTCTGCCAGGCTGGATGAAACATCTCCACTTGGTCCATAGGTGAAACTTCAGATGCAGGGCATGAGCGGAGAGTGAAAGATGTCTGACTGTGTGTGTAGCATTTCTGCTTTCTCTTCCACAGGTATGCAGATGCATTACTCTCTGTTAAAAAAGAAGTGTTGTCTCAAGGGCAAGATACCTTAAGCTGGAATGAAATTCAGAATTGTATTGATATGATTAATATCCAGATTCAAGAAGAAAATGACCGTAAGTATGGAGTATTTTCCTTCTATAACTAAGTGGGAGAACAATGTGTATGGACTTCATATTCTCTAGATGTGAGCTGGAAGAGTTTGCTCATGGGAACATCCAGTTAATTCAATGTGCATGCATGTATTATAAAAAGGGTTTGTGCAAAGCACATATGGAAAGGTAGAAAAATAAATTAATGCAAGTCATAATTATTTATTGTTTTTAGCTAAAACGTGCTTCTGTAGTTACATTTCTAATTTATTTTGGCCTTTCATTTGCCTGCTTTCCTCAACTTTGACATACTATCCATTGTAGGAATGAAAAATTGGAATATAATCAGACCATATGGTCAAATATCATAACTTGTTTTGTTTCTAAAATGATAAACTGGCTTCCTTCTTTTCCCCTTTGATTACACAAACAGTTACAAAAGGGAACACTGGGTGACTCCTGTGTTTGCTACACTTCTGTAGCATGAATGAACAAGTTCAGACCTCAGGTTGTCATTTCCAACAAAAAAGATGGCCAAGCCTTGACTTGTTAGCAGCGATAAATTAGAATCAATCAAATCTCTAACCTCCCTTCTAGCTAAGGCTTTCCCTTTTCTTCCTTCCTTTCCCTCTTCCCTGCCCCATCCTCTTCCTTCCTTCTTTTCTTTCTTTCTTCTTTGCTTTTTTTATGTTCAAGTTCTCACTATATAGTCCAGACTGACTTCAATTTATAGATCCTCCTGCCTCCATTCCCCAGTGCTGGAGTTGCAGGCATGTACCCATGCATGGCCCAGCTTCAGCTATTTTTTTTTAATTAGACACTGTGAGATTTATTTATAGGCTAAGCAGTAAGTTACTCGGATTAGCACAAATCAATACCAAGGTGACACCAAAGAACTTCAGTTCATTTGTAGATACGTTTCTCTGTATCTCAGTATTCAAGACACCATCTACATAAGTAACTCAGGTTTGAAAAGTCAGATGACCATCCCCAGTCTCCTTCACAGTCTCTTTCAAATCTAGCTGCTTGCAAGGTCAGGGTCCTGGGTCACTTTTAGTGCCAGAACAGGGACCTTCTCTAGCATCCTTGCTCTACTCTCAGATGGAGCAGGTGTCTCAAGTCTTAAGCTCTTTTGCTCTGGAGAGCTCTGGTAAGGCTTCAGATCTGGTTCCCCCAATACTGCATCTAATTCTGGAATATTGAAATCATATATGATCTTCCAGTCAGCTACTCTTGGCTGTTTCCCGTGAGCATCTTGCCAAGTTTGTGTTTTGATGTTTCAAGATATTTTCCCTCTGGACTCCAGCCCATTGAAACAGTGTGACTGCCTTCATGGTGCACAGTGGGTATGGATTTACTGTGACACTTCTATCTGGACACTGTCATGATTTTTGTCTTTTTCAGGTCCTGTGTATGCCTAAGCTTCTTTGGGGACAGCTCAGCTTTCTGTTGCCCCTCTCTGTACTTCCTGTCTGTGAGGCATGTAGAATCTACATTCAAACACCTCAATGAGATCATCCAATCTGTTGACTTGGAAGCTTGAGGCTCTTGTCAGATGTTACTCTCGAGGGAAGCAGTGATTTGAGCAGATGTTCAGCATCCTGGGGGTATAGGTAGTGGAAATCACAGGTGTGTGTGTGTGTGTGTGTGTGTGTGTGTGTGTGTGTGTGTGTGTGACTACAGAGAGTGGTCACTGGTCCTCTTTCCCTCTTGCCCTCTTTTTGGAATCCCACATCTACACTGAGCTTCCTGCCACTTAAGTGTGGAGCCTAATGCTACCCACTGATTTCTTTTGGTAGGTAAAACAAATCATCAGGTCCCATTATCTTCTAACTTCTCTGGATATGTTTTGTGTGTTGTCTGCATATGCTGCCTACCCAAGTGAAGGTGGCTTTGTGCCCACAATTGTTGCACTGTGTTCCTTGTCCTTCACACTGACCATGGGAGGAGTGCCATCCCCAGCCTCTGCTTTGCCGAGGACAGGAAAACAAGTGTTTTTACAATGTAAAGAGACAGTGGCCTTTTGTAAGCAGAAATTATTTGTAATTAAAGCCTCTTGACTGTTGTGGCCATTCCCACAATCCATCAGTGTCTTGTCATGGAGGGCATATACTTATAACCAGGAAATTTATTTCAAATATTGATCCCTTTCTAGCACTTGTGAACTTTAACACACAGTATTTAATTTACCTGTACTTTGGTTTGGTTGTTCTTTTTCCTTTTGTCAAAATGAGGTATTTAAAAATATTTTAATATTAAGAGTAAGCATATAGAGTATTAGGTTTCCTAATGGCATGATTGAAACATGATGTTTTTTGCTGCTCTCTACTCCCCATCCACACCCCCACCTTTTTGCATGCTTCTTGCCTCAACTTCCTTTCAGCTTCATGCTTTATTTCCTTCCCCATTGCCAACCCCTCCCTTATTTTTGTTTAAAATTCCTGAAGTATCGTGTATAATATCATATATTAAAGAGGTAACTTAAAAAGCTAAATGCTAAGTTTTGGTTTATATACTAAGAAATGGGTTTGTTATGACATTTTCATCAATACTCTTTGCTCTTATTCATCCCCTTTGCTCATTCCCCCACTTCCCCTCCCCCTCTTTCTCTAGTCCACCTCCTCCCCTAAATGGTCTCCTGTTCTGCTTTTAAGATGTGGGTATTCTATTAACCTTTAGACCTGTTTTTCTCTCCTCATAGTTCCTTTCTTGGTCTGTATGTGAGACTAAAAAACTCTTCTCTCATAAAAGTAAAACTTTTTAAATGCCTTATTATGACCAAGTGAGAGTACAGTACAGTAATTAAATCATTGAAAGAGCTGTGAGTTTTCATGGGGATTATGAAAGAACAGTGTCCTGGCCTTGTTCTCCACACTCCCTGCATGTGTGGAGAGGTCTACTTCTGTGGCTGCCTTGTGGCTCACTGGGCCTACAGCTAATAGAAGTGCTAAATGGAAGATGTATCCAATAACAGGTTGCTAAATATGTTCCCAGACTCTGATGTTCTGTTGATTTCTTCCTGGAAAAACCCACATTTCTCAACAAAACCACAGAAGAGTATTATTTTACCCACACAGCCTCCTCAAGAAAGTTTTTACATTTGAGTTGCTTTTAAAATTTTGGTAACGTGCCATTCCTATATAGGTTACTTCATCCATTAGCTCAAATATACATGTTCTCCAAGAATACCCACTGTCACTGGGCTGGAATGTCATAGCATTTTGCTTAGATTAAAGAAGTAGGCCATAGCCTGTGGTTCAGCAATCTTTATTCATCTGGGTTTACTTTTCACATGTATGAACAGAAAAAGTGACAGGTGTGCCCAAGGGGCTTCTGGGTAGGCTCCTTGGCTTCTATGAGGTCATTTACTATGACCTCAGCAGCTTGTGTTGTTAGAAACACTATCAAGAACTTAAGCAGTTGATTTCCGTCAAGTCAGCTGGAATGCACACCTTGCCAGGTGACCAGCCCTTAGGATGTGTGTACACACTTTCTCACACTTGGTTCTGCTAAGATCATGTTTGGATGGGGTATTTGAAGGTATTTAGAACAGCCTGACCATGGGGTGTCCAGTGAATAATGGGATAATCTCCTGTACACTCCAGTTTATAAGTAGGATAGCATGAGAACAGTACTGGAACTTTCCATGGTTCTCTTCATATTTGAATATTATTTCATTTGGATGCTAAAGAAATAGAGTTGATTTTATTAACTTCAAATATATTTAAGTATTGTAACCTGGACTATCTCTAATCATTTGAGATGATTCTTTTCCCTCATGGAAAACCCCTTTATTCCTAGCACAGTGGTGTTTGTGAGGTCAGCTATTAGAAAAATGGTAGCCTCATTTGAATGATAAAACAGAGGTACATTTTTTAAAACTTGGAGGTGTTGGGGTTTTATAGCTTATTATATTTGTAAAGTGTCTTGTGATCATTTTTCATGAAAAATTAGACACAATAGCAATGTTTGGCCTTTACAGTGTGATTCCTAACTTAATGTTTAGTGTTTAGTTTCTCTACCAAGTCTTGTTCATCAGTACCAAAGTAGGAAGTCAATCCCTCATTAGTGTGTATGTATATGAATACATATGTGTATTTGAGTATGTGTATGTATGAGTACATGGATGCAAAAATGTATACCTGCTTCTGTATACTATTACTGGGGGCTTGTTTATTTTTTGATAATATGGGTAGTAATGAGAATAGACCTTCAGATACATTTTGCTTCAAGTTTATACAACATTTTCAGACTCCATCACCTAACCTCTATGCTTTTTTACTCTATGTCCTTGTATACCCTGTGTTCTATGATCTTTCAATATATGAGATTATACCAACTAAACAAGAGGGTTTGCCTAGCCCTCCTTTGCCACATCCTTGAATTAGGGTTCAAAGCTAATAATGTGTATTATTAGATAAATAATACAAGAAATTCACTATCTATATTTGAACCTTAAAGCTGTCCCAAAAATATGCCTGCTGTTGTTTTTCTATGGAGCCTGCCTCTGTGTTCCAGCCATATGTGACTATTTAAAATAATCACAGCTAAGCAAACTTACATTTCATTCTTCATTTGTGATAGCCTCATGATAATTGCTCCATAGTTATGTGGCTAATGATCGCTGTATTGCACAACACCAAAAGCAAAATATTTCATCATTACACAGAAATCCACTGGACAGTGCTGAGCTGTGTGGATATCTGTTCTGCTTTATCTTAATATTGTAGAAAATTATTTGATCTTGAACTGTTTGTTTTAAGGCTCTTTAACAGCTGCAAAAACAGTAATACAAAGAATAGAATGCATGCCTAAAACTCTGGTTTTGCATTTTCATTTCTGTACATCTCTACATTAAACTCATCTTTTAGTCCTATCTCTAATGTCTTGGTATTGATGTCTAACATTTCAGAGTCATACTAGAAATAGTTTCCCTTTTGCTGTTCATATGCAAAAGTGAACCTCTTCTAAAAATGTGCATTTGTTGAAATACAAATTACATACTATAATAGTTGCCTTTTAGAAGTGAATGATGAGGCTGGAGAGATGCATCAGCAAACTGGCTCTTCCTCCAGATAACCCTGGGTTGGATTCCTAGCACCTCATCCTCAAGGCAGGACACAGCCCTTTTTAACTCCAGTTCTAGGGAATCCAGTGTCATCATCTGTCCTCCACAGTCACAAGGCACACATGTGGTGCACAGACATCTATACAGGCAAAACATCCAGACATATATTAAGTCCATAGTGACCTTTCGTGTTTTGCTTCAGAAAAAAACTAACTTAGTATGTTTTCAGGACTCATTCATATTGTGTTATATGTTAGTATACTTTTATAGTCCTTCCTAGGTCAAAAAAATATTCTAGTCTATAGAGATACGTTTGTTTATTCATTCATTATTTGATATAAATTTGGGTAGTTTCTGCTTTTTAGCTATATAACAAATAATAATAATGCCTTAAGCCTTCAAGTTTTTTGTTTGTTTTGTTTTTTAAGACAGGGTTTCTCTGTGTAGCATTGGAGCCTATCCCGACACTCACTCTGTAGATCAGGCTGGCCTCAAACTCACAGAGATTTGCCTGTCTCTGCCTCCCGAATGCTGGGATTAAAAGCATGTGCCACCTCCACCTGGAAAGCCTTCAAGTTTGTATGTTGATCTGTGTTTTCAATTGGGTGTTTACAAACAGAATGGCTAGATCGCATAATTTTATATTTAGCATTTTGAGAGCCTGCCAAATTGTTCTCCGGTGTGTCTGCACCACTTCCCATCCCCACCAACAATGCATACAAGTTCATGTTTTTCAAGCATCACTATCACTTATTATGGTTGGATTTTGTTACGGCCATCCTAGTGATTACAAAATGGCTTGTATTTAGTATGACTTGGCTTGAATTTTCCTAATTGCAAATATATTGTGTGTCTCTTCATATACTTACTGAATTTGTGTCGATATATAAATATACATTTAAATCCTGTGCCCATTTTAAATTGATGTTACTGTCTTTTAATTATTGAATTATAGGAGCTCTTTATAAATACGATATACTAGTCTTGTTGTATTTGAATAGTTGCAAATAGTTTGCCCCATTCTTCAAATTGCCCTTTAATTTTCTTTGATGTAGAACTTCCAAGCACAAAACATTTGATTCTGACAAAATACTGTGTATTTAATGTTTTTCTTTCTTTGTGCTCTTGATAGCTAAAAAGATAATTACTCAGCCGGAAGTCCTAAAATACATTCCTATTTTTTTCTATGAGTTTTATAACTTTTAATTTTAGCCTTTACATCTAGATCTAGGTTCTATTTTGACTTCATTTATATACAGGATTTGATGTATGGGTCCAATTTTGTCCATACACGTGAGAGTATCTAGTTGGCCCAGAACGATTTGCTTTATAACAATAGTCTTTATAGACTTTTTCTGCCAATTAAATAGTTTTTGCACCCTTGTCAAAAAAGTAATTGGTGATAAGTGGAAGGGTCCATTTTTATATCCCCAGTATGTTCTGCTCATCTATATGGCTTTCCTCATGTCAGGACTCTGCAGAATTAGTCACTGTACCTGTGTAATGAGTTTTGAAATGGGAACAAATACCCCAGCATTTTCTTCTTGTTCAGAATTGCATTGATTGCTATTGCTCCTTGTGTTTTATGTGCCTTTAGGAGTCGGTTTATCAATTCTGTTTTGTGAAATTAATGGCTGCTGGATTTTTATAGGCATTAACCTAGAATTGGTCAATTTGAGGAGTCTTTCTTTTTCCTTCCGCTCCCTCTCTTTCTTCTTTCTTTCTTTCTTTCTTTCTTTCTTTCTTTCTTTCTTTCTTTCTTTATTCCTTCCTTTATTTTATTTTTTATTTATTCTTCTTTTCATACAGTACATCCCAACCTCAGCTTCCCCTCCTTTTACTCCTCCTAGTTCCCCCTGCTTGAGGAGTATTTCAACCTTCACAATATTGTCTTCAATCCACAGCCATGAGATGCCTCCCCCTGTGTTTGCGTTGCCAGTGAGGTGTTTCTGAGCTGTTTCCTAGTTTTTGATATACATGTGTGTGCTTCTTAAGTCATTCCTGAATGCATTACTTTTCCACGGGAATGGTTTTTGTGGTTAGACTTGAATTTTTCTTAATCTCATTTTGAAATATGCATTAGACACACAAAGAAATGCAGTTGATTCTGTGCAATACCTTATATCTTATCTCTAGTCTTACCAAGTCTGCCTTTAGCTCTCTGTAGCATGAACACGAGAGAATGTGTAATGTGCTGTGACTTAGAAAACTTGCTCTTCTCTCTGCAGGAATGGTAGCTCTAGTGTACATCAATGAAGCCATCGATGAAGGGAACCCTCTGAAGACGTTAGATACCTTGTTGCTACCCACTGCTAATATCAGAGATGTGGACCCAGACCATGCCCAGCACTACCAGGATGTTTTATTCCATACAAAATCCCAGAAAGTCCTGGTAAGTTTTAGAATGTCTATTTGTGAGAGGGAAGACTTTTGATCCATTTGTCATAAATCTTACAAGCTTCTTATCCAAGTGAATGAGAATGAAAACATTAATGCCAAGCATTAAAGAGAAATCTAGACCCAGAGTGATTGCCTCTGCTCCTACCACTCAGTTGTAGGTGAATTCTTATCCAGAGTGCAGTTCCTTGGGCATTTCCAGTGTACCTATGTTGTGCACAGCATCTGGGTTGGGGTGGGGGTTGTAGAGGGCACATGATGCTATTTGAAAGTTCTCTGTCCTTGTGGTCAAGATGGTCAGGAACTTACTGAAGCAGTCACTGTTTCAAAGGGAGTGGTAGGAGAGCAGGAGAGAATAAGGGTTGAGACATTGTGCCCAGAATCTTAAGAGAAGTTGCCTTGGAGATAGAACAGGATCTGTGCCTAAAGGAGAGAGAAGAGGTGGTTGGGCGGGTGGGTAAGGGATTTGGCATGGTATGGGCAGTGCTTGATAGATACCTTTATGCTCTGCTCTGGGCATGGGAGGGGACTTGAAGAACAGTGATGTTATTTACAGCTGGACTTACATGGAGGGGGTCCCAGAAAGTCTTAATGCTCTTGGAAAGATACTGGACTGAGTGTTGAGACTTATAGGACCTATTGCCCAAGAGTGGAAGTGATGCTACCTGGAACAATAGCCATCCATTTCTGTCATCCACATTCTTAGGTGCAAACCCAGCTGGAAGGAATGGGTAACTCCCCTGTATACACCTTCAGAGCTCAGGATCTGCTTCCTCCGAAGCAGGGAAAATACTCTGGTTAGAGCACGTGTGTACTGAGCATCTCCTGTTGCAGGCATGACAGTGGTAGTTAAGCATCTCCCGTTTAATTCTCATAATAGCCCTGAATCATTTCATCATCACCATGAGGCTTGAGATAATGAACTAGGAGTTAAATAACTGTCTATAGCAGACAGCAAAATAACAGCATTGAGAGAGAAAGTTGCTTGCTTTGGAGACAGGCAGGCACCGTGCAGATCCTAGCTGTGTGGCCTCAGTCAAACTGCTGTATCTCCATATGCTCATTTTCACATGCATCAAATTAGAATAACACCTGCCCTGAAGTATTATAATGAGAGGTAAACAAGAATATGAGATACGTAAACGTGTTCTTATATCACAGTATATTAATGATATTACAAATATATGCATTTGTGTTTAATTTTTAAGATTTCTTTTTAATTACATGCATCTTGTGTGTTGATATGAGTACATGAGTGCAGAGAATGTACTTGGAGATCAGAGGTGTTAGATACCCTGGAACTGGAGTTGCAGATAATTGTGAGCAGCCTGATGTGGGTGCTGGGAACCCAACCAACTCTGGCCTTCCTGAAGAGCAGCCAGGGCTTTTAACTGCTTAGCCATCTCTCCAATCCCGAGTGTGTGGTTTTTGTGTGTATGTGTGTATCTATAGCATTTACTGCGAATTCCAACACCCAAACAAACAGCAGCCTATTTGAGTATTATTGAAGCCTCCTGTGGTTGCTTCCCTGCCCTATTTGAAAGGTGATTCATTCTGGGACTATGACTGTGTGCAACTGACTGGGAAACACATACAATGGGTGTTAAAACAGGTCCTTACAACAAGGAAAGACCAAAAATGACCTTAATAGATTAGTTTTCCTTGGCACTGCTGGGGATCGAACCTACTAGGCATATGTCCTTCTACTAAGATGTGTCCCTAGCCACATCCATAATTTTTTTTCTCAGCCTGGTCTTTTTCACGAAAGAAAAAGAGAAAGAGAGACAGAGAGAGAGAGAGAGAGAGAGAGAGAGAGAGAGAGAGAGAGAGAGAGAGAGAGAGATCAAAATCTGATTCTGTTCCTTTAGCTGGGTCTTGGTGTATTGTTTTTTGTTTCCTTTTTTTATATCTCTACTAGGTTCCTAGAAAATTCCAGTGTACATACTTGGTGGCATTTCTGTGTATTGCTTTCCCACAGTCTAGCCTTGGGAAATAATAAGAATAAAAAGATATTGCTGGGGCCTGGAGAGATGGTTCAGAGGTTAAGAGCACTGACTGCTCTTCCATAGGTCCTGAGTTCAATTCCCAGCAACCACATGGTGGATCACAACTATCTGTTAAGAGACCTGGTGCCCTCTTCTAGTGTGCAGATATACATGGAAGCAGAATGTTGTATACGTAATAAATAAATAAAATCTTTTAAAAAAAGATATTGCTAGCATAGTACAAAGTAAAGATTATTCCAGAGTATAGCCATTAAAGGGTAAGGTGAATGGCAGCAGCATAGAATGGATGCTAAGGTTCATCAAAGAGTGAGGACAGGGGAGTGGCTGGGAGGTTTCTGGATATTCTGTGTAAGCACTGAGTTCTTTTTGTGACGAGATTGGGTAATGAACATGGTGGCATATACTTAGCAGAGATCATTTTCTACATCTACCCACTGAAGAAGGTGAATCAAGAGCAATTTAAAATTGAAGGCTTTGACACTTGAATTATACCCTCATTAAAGTTTGGATTTGTTCATGTATGGTTACATACACACAAAAAGTATGTATGCCTTTTTGAATGAAAAAAAAGGGGGGAGAAGGAAAGACATGACTACACCTGGGTATGGTGGAGGAGAAAGCTTATGATAGATATGTGGGAGAGTATAGGCAGAAACAGGGACATCTGGGAAAGTTCAAAGTGAACACAGCCAAATTGAGCTGTGCCATGTGAGAAGAGGGGGGAGAAGGAGGCGGGGGATGGGGGGGAGAGAACAGGTGCAGCAGCCAAGAGACCCAAAGAGAGTAGACTAAAAGACCAAGTAACCAAAATGGTTGGATTATATAGGGAAGGGCATCTTGAGGAGGGGCAGTCTAGCCCCTGGGCTGGAGAATTTAGGGTAGAGACAGGCAGAGTATGCCAGCCAGGAAGGCCCTGTAACAGGTAGACACTGAAGGTTGCAGGGAGAACCTGGAGAACAGGTTCACTTTGATAAATTAAGTAGACACTGCAACCATTTGTCCTGTGTATGAAACCTCATACTTTGTTGTTGTTGTTGTTTGGTTTTGGTTTTCTTGGTTGGTTGGTTAAATTTGGATTTGTTTTCATGTGTTTTGAGACAGGGCCTCACTATATAGCTCTAGCTGTCCTGGAACTCTCACTATGTAGTCCAAGCTGGCCTCCAACACACAGAGATCCACCTACATCTGCCTCCCAAGTGCTGGGATTAAAGGTGTGTGCCACCATGCTGGATTTCTGTGTGCTTTTAACTAGTAGATACTGTCCTGTTCCACCAGGACCAACCACTACAATTAATGACTTAGCTTTCAGAATGAGTACCTTCTACCGAGATTTTCAGAATCTTAAAACATGCTTTAGGTTTATTTTAATTGCTTGTTTTAAAGTTTATCTGACTTTTATCTTATTTATTTATGCATTTTATTTATGTGTGAGCAAGCGACAGAGTTTGTGCAGAGGTCAGGGGATAACTTGCAGGTGTCAGTTCTCTTCTTCCACAATGTAGTTTAAGGAGATAATCGTGTCGTATTTGGTAGCAAGTACCACCCACTGAGCTGTCTTGTTGACATTGACTTTTATTTTTTATATAGCCTTATAAAGTCTTTTAATCTAACGCTTTGGTGCTAGTATGTAATGTTCATTGAGTATCTCTCCCTCATACCTGCTATCATCACTTCTCTTGACCATCCCCTTCCGCTTTGTCTTCCTTAGTCTACTGCTGTCATTTTATACATAAACATATGCCCAATTTTATTTCTTTGTGTAAAATCCAGGCACCACAAAGGGTGAGCGAGAGAAAAAATACAGTATTTGTTTTTCTGAGGTGGCCTAATTTGCTTAACGTGATGATCTCCAGATGCACTCCTGACCTGCAAATGGCATGACTTCCTCCTGTAAGACTGAACATGTTTGCTAGAAAGGGAAGCTCTCTAGAGTGCTTGCCTCACCCACTCCTCTGTTGCTGGGCTCCTGCCAGATTCTTTATTTAGCCAATGTGAGTGGTGGACAAGCAAGTGTCCCAGTGAGTTATGGACCTGGAGGCCTTCAGGTAAATGTCTGTCCACGTTTGATTCAACAGGAAGCTATATATAACTCAACAAAGCACACTTAAGATGTTTTTATTGTTTGGTTGATTATAACAGGGTTTGTCAGGTACATGTATATACATAATTATAATTTCATCCCAACAATGCTCAGAAGTTCCCTCAGTTCCATTTGTAGTCACTAGTGGCACACTTCCCTTAGCCACTGATATATCTCCTATTGGCTCCCTCAGGTAAGAGAAGCTTATCTACAGGAATAATCTGGAGACTTATAATTCAATACCATTTTTCACTAAAATTAATGGGGATGGAAGTAGCTGGAAGTGAAGTATTATTTAAATTGATAAATGACCTTATGAGGATATTGCCATTTAACTTACATTTTTTTAAATAAGTCTAATCAGAAATGATGTCATCTTATGTCATATGGGATTTACTGGCTTGTCAGTAAGGACATAATAGGCCTCCATGCCCTTTAGATGCTTTGGGGTTTTATTCTTTTATTCAGCCACATGTTATCCAAAGAATGCAACTGACCCTCAGTGCATAGCCCTAGAATGACCGCAAGAACCTCAGAAAAGAGAAGACAGACAGCACCTTCTCCATCATCCCTCCTGGGTGGCTTCCAAGACCCTACAGACACTAAGCTCCACAGATTCCAAATCCCTGTAGGAATGTTCTATATTTGACTATAACCTCTTTATAGCCTCTCATATACCTCACATCACTTCTGGATGACTTACCAATAGTTAATACAGTGTAGATGCTGTATAAGAATAATACAGAACAAGCTGGGCGGTGGAGGTACAAGCCTTTAATCCCAGCACTCAGAAGGCAGAGGCAGAGGCAGGCAGATCTCTGTGAGTTCGAGACCAGCCTGGTCTACAAGAACTAGTTCCAGGACAGCCTCCAAAGCCACAGAGAAACCCTGTCTCGAAAAAACAAAACAAAAACAAAAAAACAAAAAAAATAATACAGAACAAATGCTATAAAAAGATGCTGTATTGTTTAGGGAATAATGAAAAGAAAAAAGTCTGTTCATGTTCGGCTCATTTTTTTTCAACTGTTTTTGGTCTGTGGTTGGTTGAATCTGCAGGTGTGAAACCTGCAGGAACAGTGATCTTACTACATAGAAAACCTACTTGCCTATGGAACTAATATTCATGTGCAAATTATCTTATCAGGGTTGTTTGTATAGAAGTGCCATAATTATAAGAAAGTATTTTAGAAATCCAGATGAGAAAAAAGACACTTTGATTTTGAGAGCAAGGGAAGAGCAATCCTTTAAAGACTTGAAAAGCAGGACAGAGTAAAGCAAAGATGCAACAGGCCAGGGTGAGAAAAGATGGGGGTTGGTGAAGTGAGCAAGCCTGGTGCTTGACAGTAGGCATGGCTGGCTTCACAGGTGGTGTTAGGGAGCTGGTGATGAAAGCTGCCCTGGGGTTTACCATTCCAGGGAAGTGTTTGCATGACATATTCAGAAAGAGACACAGGGAAGATTGAACTGATCTGTGAAATGGAGGCTCGGTGGCACTCACAGGAGGAAAGGGGACATTTAAAGCTCAGAGAATCGGGAAGGCAAATAGAGATGTGTCGGTTGTCATAAGGAGAATAATGATAATTTTGCTTAAGATTAAGACATTCTTAAAAATACTGACAAAGTTTTTTTTTTTAATCCTAATAATTTCATGATGCTTAATGTTTGAAGCCCTATTTCACAGGAACTAAAAATGGAGTTCTTGTCAGGCCTGGTGGTACATGCCCTTAATCCCAGCAATCGAGAGGCAGAGGCAGGCAGATCTCTGTGAGTTCCAGGCCAACTTGGTGTAGAGAGTTCTGGGCTAGCAAGGACTACACAGTGAGACCCTGTCTCAAAACAAAACAAAATTAAAAATTGAGCTGTTGGTGCCATGCACAAGTCAGCCCAAGCATGTATATTTTCACTAATATCTTTCTTTGTTCTCTAAGATGATCTTGCCATTGTTGACTAAGAAGTAAGCTGATCTACAATTTTTGACATGACAAAATAAAGGAATGGGTCTAGACAACTATTCAGGCTACCCAGGCATAAAGCTATGAGATACATAAAATACAAGCTATCAGTGTTGTAGTAGTAGTAGTTTGCATGGTGAATTACGAGTATAATGTTGGTAGGAGCAAAGCAAATTGTAAAAATCACAAGGATGAGGAGAACTGCCTTGATATACCTCAGCCATTTACGATCCTGTGCATTAAGTTTACGGATGAGAGCTGTATAACAGTAGACAATGACCACAAATGGAATGAGGAATCCAAAGAATGCTAAGGAGATGAAGTAGTAGAATTGGAAGGAAGATGGAGATTCGCATGTGTTGTGGACGTCATGGCAGGTGGTGATCTCTGGCTGGACAAGATGATACTCCTGCTTCAGAATGGCAAATGGCAACATATATAAAAAAACCATTACCCACACCAGGCCACACATGAGCAAAGTGAAGCTGCGTTTGGGCAGCTTCCGGTATGTGAAGGGATGGACAGTGGCCAGGTAGCGGTTAATGCCCATGCAGGTGAGGATCAGAATGGAACAGTACATGTTGCCGTAGAAAATAACTGTAGTGATCCGGCACATGACCTCTCCAAATATCCAGTTGTTCCCATTGAGATGGTAGGCAATCTTAAATGGCAGTGTAACACAGAAAAGGAGATCTGCGATGGCCAGGTTGGTGTGAAAGATGACCAGACAGATGGATTTGGTCCTTGAGGAGAGTTTCCACAGGGTCACAATGTTTGCTGGTACACCAACCACAAACACCAGGATGTAGATGGCAGGTATCAGTTTGGTACTTAAGGAACTTCTCAGGTATCCCATGGTGGCATTATTCACATGGAGAGTTGAAATGCTTCCTTCAGGGCATTTCATTTTTACAGTTGTGGTGGCTCCTGTCCAGCCCTCTATGTCAGAAAGTGGGAAGTCTTCAAAAGTATTTGATGGAGCTCCATTGAAGGTCTTAACAGTTAAGGTTGGCTTTGCAGAGTTCTCTGAAACATTTTTCATACCTGTAATTGAGAGGAAATATTAGCATATGATTTGTTACCAAGTCCTACCTGTGATTTGGATAAAAATAAAATACAATGTTTGATGCTGCATGATTTCTATAGTTATAGAACTTGGGGTCATTTTTTTTAAATCACTATAGATGCAACTAGATGACAATCACCTACATGTTAGGATTTTATAATAGTGCTAGATCAGTGGTTCTCAACCTGTAGGTCATGAGCCCTCTGGTAAACCTCTTATCTCCAAAAATATTTACAATTCATAACATTAGCAAAATTACAGTTATGCAGTACCAATGGAAATAATCTTATGGTTGGGGGTTACCACAACACAAGTAACTGTATTAGAGTGTCACAGCATTAGGAAGGTTGAGGACCACTGTCTTAGAGGAAACAAAACAGCACAATGGAACAGTATAGAAAAATGTTTTATTGCCTACAAGCTATATGTATGTAACTATGTATGTATGTATGTATGTATGTGTGTGTGTGTGTGTGTGTGTGTGTGTGTGTGTATGTATGTATGTATGTATTCAGGAAACAGTTAGCCAAGTTGAGTATTCAAGCAAACTGTCACTGAAAAGATAAGCTTGAACAAAGATGAGCAAGCTACAGAGATAGAACTTAATACACAAGGTAGATTCTCATGTTGATGGCTGGGCATGGAATCTGGGAATGGCCAGTCAGTTGATTCTGAAAATGTCAATTGCATACTTAAATGGCAGTTAAACTCTACTGCCATCTACAAGCAATTCTTAGATCAGAGGAGAAGATGCGTGGACAGATACTGTCTTGTGCTAATTTGATACATCCAAGAGAAAACAAATTTGAAAAATTAAGTCACACAATTAATTCCCAAAAGGACCTTAAACTGTCCTCTGGAGCCATGATCTATTCGTACATTCTGGGGTTGCATACAAATGTCTTTTCCCCCTTTGTTGGCAATTGAACCCAGGGCTTTTCAGTGCTAGGCAGTTGTTCTACCACAGGCCCACGCCTCCACCTCTGCACACAGAGTTTGAAGAGGAATGACTACTATGGTAGATAGGATAACATTCCACCCAACCCACGACTCCACCTGCTTGCTCCTGGAACCTATGATACCTCACATGGACAAGGGGTTATTTAGTTATCAGGGAGATGGGGGCAGAGCCCTAGATTGGCCATGTGGTCTAAATGCAATTTTACAAGTCCTTATACATGTAAGGCAAGAGGCTCAGAGTCAGGCTTAAAATGATATGCTATTGACATTGAGGATGAAAAAGTATCCAGGAGCCAAGGAGCATGAAGGGAAGAACATAGTCTCTCCTGTAGCATCCAGGATGAACATAGGCCTAGCAACATGTTGATTTTTAAGAATTTTGACCTTTGGAGGCATCATATGATGAACCTGTGTCATCTGAAGCAGCCAATATAAGCATGTTTTTGACCAGTGTTTAAAATGGGTTTGGTGACAGAAGAGTGTGAAGTTAAGAAAGTAGGGACAGGAAACCTACTGTGGGGGCTGCTGTCCAAACTGCTCAGAATCTAAGGGTGGTCAGTGAACTAGAGCCACTGTTGTAGGTCGTAGAGAGGTGCAGATGGGAACATAAGGGACATCTCATCTGATTGGTTGTAGAGGAGGATCTGCAAGCAACATAACTTAACATAGAGGTTTCCATTCTGAATGGCTTGGAGGAAAAGGATGCTGTTTAGAACTGGGATTGGGAAGAGTGAAAGGGATAAAGTGGGAAAGGAATTCAGCTCTCAGGTTTATAGGAGGTTTGTTTGTTTGTTTGTTTGTTTGGCTTGTTGAAACAGGATCTCACTATAACCCAGGCTGGCCTTGTCTTCCTGCCTTGGTTCCCTGAGTACCAGGATTCCAAGTGTGTGCCACCACACCTAGCTAAAATCTTAGGTTGTGGTATGACCAAGCTGGAACAGCTGGTGGAGTGTTAGTCTGTAAAATGTTGTTGGGCAGGCAGTTCAAAAGCTGGATGCCACATGCCCAAAGGCCAAGAGCAAATGTGAGATGTGAATGCCTTAGTCTTCACAGAGTCTGTAGTTTAAATTAGGAGAGTGGAGAGATGGCCTAGGGAGGGATACAGGAAGAAGGAATGCAAAGACTTAGGAGAAATGCCAGGTTTTAAGAGGAGACAAGACAGAGAAAAATCAAAATGTGAAATTACTCTGATGACCTGGGGGGTTAAAGTGAACTTTTAAAATGAAAGAAACATATCAACTGTGTGTAATAGATACTTGGCATGACTCAGCATGTTCATGTAATAACCAGTTCCTTAAATGCCAGTTTAAACCTCATATATTTCAATCTGAAATGCTAGTACCCCAACAATGAGGTCCTGGCACAAAACCCCTGAATCCTCTATTTTCAATATTCATGGATGATGTTCAATGAACTGTCCTCATTTGAAGCCAGGGTCTCTCCCAAACTTAATCTCTGGCCTTTGCTCCCAGGTATAAATTCCTTCAGACCTCAGAGTTTGCACAGGCTGAATTCATTGTATCAGGTGGAATCAGTATGTCAGAGCAACTGCATATGAATGACCCGGTGTCATTTAAGGAAAGAATCATTTGGAAGGTAGCATTCTGTTTGTCTGTGAAGATGTGAGCATTAGAGTAATGTCCTGTGACATTTGAACTCAGTCACTCAAATCCTTCTGTACATTTGCATTTGGGAAAAAGTCAAGTCATCACCCTCAACAAGTGCTTTAGCAAGTTGGGTGGAGTGATGTGTACAAATTTCTTCCCAAGGTCTGGTGAGAAACCTGATGAAACCACATGCTAGTGAGTTTGCATGAATCCTGTGATTGAGCAAGGCATGGTGTTGATAGACAGAGAGACTATTTTCATGAGATCTCAGGTTTGCCCCCACCTAGTCCTTCTGATAGTCAGAATAGTTCTCCTTGTTAAGTTTTGTTCATACTAGAAAAAAGACTGGGATTTTTTGGGTTTTGTTTGGTGTGGTGTTTCTGAAATGCTCTTAGTTTGGGAGAAGGCTTCAGAGTAATCCAGAGAGAATGAGCCTCTGCTTTCCTGATGAAGGATGTTCCCATCATACCTCCCCATGGGAGTGGGTGAATGAATCCACTGCCTCATCTCCTTTAAAGCCCTCACTTTTCACTCCTCCCAAGCATGACTGGCATCAGGAACCCTCTTGTACACATTTCCTTGTCACTGTGGCTCAGCTTTTTGAGTTATCCTCTCAAAGAAACCATAGACCTGTCCAAACCCTGCTTGGACAGCCCCTGCCATGGGGATCTCCTTAAGTGCTCTGCAGGAACCTCACTTAAGGCTCATTCCTTTGCAGAGGGTGGCTTTCTGTTTAATTTTAGTTTCATCCCATCTCTCCCTCATAACCCTGTTGATTGCCCTGTGACCTGACAGTGAGAGAAAACCCTGGATACAGTCCTGTCTCAAAGTAGTTCATTTCAGAGCAAGCAGAAGGTTACAAGCTACCACGTTGTGATAGGTAAAACAATTTCAAGGTGAAATAATTATATTTGGGAGATCTTATTTCTAAAATTCTGCATAACTAAATTATACATACTCATACCATATACATATATATACTTGTACACACACACACACACACACACACACACACACACACACGGGATGAGGAGAACTCCCTGGTACTGAAAGCTTAAGGAAAAAAAAAGGTATTTAATACTGTTAACATCACTGGCTGCTGAAACCAAATGACCCTTGGTGGCAGTATTTTTCCCTACCTGTGCCTCAACAGAAATTATAAAATTTATATATAAATTTTAATACCTTGGAAGAAAAATGCAATCTTTTCTAAATCAGGAAATTTTACAAATAAGAAAATTACCTTTTGACTTAATTGTAGATAAAGTCTTGACTCTGCCACAAATGTGTAACTACAGTAGAGAACAATTGATCTTTAACAAGGTTTGACTTGGCAACAAACTTTAGCTACCTCCATGATTCCCTTTGAATAACCCAGGTCAAACTCTGCCTTGGGGTTCACAATTCTTGGGACAACAAGAAGAGTAGGTTTGTTTGACTCCTACAGCATAAAAGGACCCTTCTCCCATCCCCATCCCCATTCCCATCCTATTCCAGAAGAGGACTTACCACTCTGGCAAAAAGTGGCTGGCAGAAGCAGCAGCCTAGTAGCAATCAAGATAAGGACCTTCATCCCGATATCCTGAGACCCAGTTACAAAACGTTATCCAGTGTACAAAGTCACAGAGCAGATTTCCCTCTGCTCCATGTATTGGCAGCCAGTGGGAGCCTGAGGAATGTCCACCCTGCAATGTGTAGGCAGGGACTTGTCCTGCCTCTGCTGGGAAAGGATGTGGCCACTTGATGTTTCCGTGTATGAGTGACTCAGACTGAGTCTCTATGGAGCTTGTTGCCATTTCCCTTTAACTCTTCCTCACCCCCTACCGTTATTTCATTTAGAACCAAGGCTGTATTTCTCCCCAGGGCATTTAAATAATGGCTGAGACTGCTGAATCCTTTTGCAAAACAAAGCCGAGAACAGACACAGAGCATCAATTAGCTTTGGATTCATTCCACAGCTCAATTTTTTCCCCATTTTGAAAACATACTTCCAGAGTTACACTTTCTATTTAATACATGAATAGTTAGAAATTATTTATCAGTGCCTCGCTCAGCCATTGTCAGAGAGGCTTCTTCTTACAGTAGATGGGAACTAACACAGAGACCCACAATTGGACAACGTTCAGAGAGTGAGGTTTTGGAGCACTTAGTCCTAAATAGGATGTTGTCATCAAACCTCTTTTCTTAAGGCTTGGGGGACTGATATAGAAGAGGCAAAAAGATTGTAAGACCCGAAAGGGATGGGTGACTCCAAGGAAACTATCTTCCAGATAAAAAAGGACTGATGCCCATGTGAACCTCAAGGCTTGCACAGGTTCAAGCCAGACAGGGTCGCAGAGCTCAGGGGGGATGTGTACATAGGCTCCCACCACTGACCAAGAAGCTATCTGCAACTGATTCCTACAGGCAAAAGAAAAATTAGTTCCATCCGATGGAATCTCCCAGGGTAGTATATTAACTGCATGTCAAGGTAGGCCCCATGCCCAGGAGTTATTGGCTAACACAAAGAGAAGTTGACAGTGGTTTTGTAGACTTTTTTTTTTTCTTTTTTCTTTCTTTTTTTTTTTTTTTTTTTTTGTCGCCTTGGTCTTCTGCTTATATATTTTGGTTTCCATTTTTTGTGTTTTGTGGGTTTTGTTGTGTTTCTTATTTTCTGTTTATTTCAATATAGAAACAGCATGGAGCTGAGGAGGTGGGAAGGATCTGGGAGGTGTTGAGGGGAAGGGAAAATGTCATCAGAATATAATGGAAATTTTTTTTTGTAAAAATCAAAATGAAATTGTACTTTCTTTTATTGTTTCAAAATTTAGTTCCTAGACTGATCACATAAATTAATCATGAAAAGCAAACACCCCCTTCCATTTTTTTTTTCCTTTGAGACAGGGTTTTGTATAGTCTAGGCTAGCCTTTAACTCAAGATGTAGCTGAAAATTGACTTAAGCTTCCAGGCCTCGTCCTTTGGCTTCTGGGTTGCTAGGATCACAGGTGTGCATTACCACGCCTGGGTTTTGTGGTGCTGGTGGTGCTGACCCCAGCGCTTCATACATGCTAGGCAAGTATTTAAGATGTTAACCCTGTAACAGAGGTATTAGATTGTTTCTAAACTTCTCTGTTCAACCAAGTGTCATAGTGTGTATTTATAATCCCAGCACTTGACAGACTGCAGCAAGAAGACTGCAGTGAGTTGAAAGCCAGCCTTGGCTACATTATGAGTTTGAGCCCAGCCTCCGGAGCATAGTGAGACTCTGCCTCAGAGGGGAAGAAGATTCTCTGCATACCGTGGTGGTTGTCCAGAACTTAGTTTTGTTGTTTCTGAGAGGAAGGTGCATTTGCCGTAGATCAATGTGTTCTAAGCCATTTAATAACAGATTACAGTACAGACTCATGCCAAACAACTCTATTTGAACTGAACTAAAATATTTCTGAAGCATTAACAACTAAAAGCATCATAAAATATGGAAGTACAAGGACTTGATTTATTCCATTAATCTTGATGAAGAGGTCTATATAATAAGCATTTCAAATCATATTAATTATGCATATTCAATATATGATAATGTATATATTAATTAATTGTATAATTAAATTGTATGCATATTTATATGTGTATATTTATATCTTAGCCATCATAATATTCACTAGTGTTAAATATATTTAATATACCATAAAAAAGAAAACTTGATGCTAATATGTTTGCCTTAATGAACAATATATGATTAAATTCCAAGTCAGACAACTCAGCCTCTAAAATGAAGCAAGAGTCACATGAGACTTAAAGGCAAAGGGAAGGAGTTAACCAGGAAGCAATAGAGAGATTAATATTAACTTTTATCATCTTGATTAAATTTAACCAAACCAAATCATTTCCAAAGGTCAGATTATCACTTCAACTTCATAATCTATGGTACCATAAACTAAGGTAGAATGTTCTAATCCTGTAGCAGCAGTAAGCATAGAAAATTGGAAAGGGTAGACATTTTGTTTTAAACTTTCTTGGCATCAGCTGAGTCCAGCAGTTATGGTTTGATTTTCATGAGGCCTGGTTGTGGGTCATTTCATCCCTTCTTAACTCCCGTGCATAGCCTGGCAGTTTGGCTAGGTGAAGGCCTAGCCATCACAGAGCTATTCCCAGTCTGCTAAGTGACCAAAAGGGAGACTTCACATCTGTACATTTTTGTTTTCACTTTTGGTTTTGTGTTTATTTCAATACATCATGGTCTTGAAACTGTTGACTTAAATTTGTTTGGTTTTGCAAAGTCTGACTTCAGTTTGCCTTCTGAGACTAAGACTTTAATCTCCAATGTAGAACAGTCACCATCTTTTCTTATCCAGGCAAGAGTGTGTGTGGTCCCTCTCCTACAGTGACGTCACATGTTCTTCATAAGAAGACAGTTGAGATGGGAGGAACTTGTGTAGTATTTGATTTTTAAACTATTCCTGGGGAGGGTGTGGTCTCTTTGGGTTTAAAAACAGGAAAAAATATTAATCCTAGGGATAGTGAGAAGGCACAGAGGGTAAAGGCACTTGCTTGTTACTTAAGCCAGGTGACCTGGGTTCAACTCTTGAAACTCAATTAAAGATGGAAAGAGAGAACCAACTCCACAAAATTGTCCAATGACCCCACACACATGTGCCATGGCACATTTCCTCCCCCCCATACACACACACACTATGCAAATAACTTTTAAATCCTGCTTTCCTGTCTCCTTTTCTTCAAGCCTCTTAGTCTTTACATTTTCGCTTGAACCTCTTCCAAAGTTTCATTTCCTAAGAAATTACTAAGCTTCTTGGTGATGGTTCCCACATGGCAGCTGTATCTGGAGATGACTCAGGAAACAAGCCCCATGAATTTTCTATCGAGTTGTCTTGTCCCCCCCCCCCCCAGTAATGCATCAGGAAGCAGCATGTGTCTGGTTTGGAGCTCTCACCACACACAGTATCTCCCATAGCTCCTGAGGGAAGCTAGTGAAAGTCATTCCTCCCTCCAGACTCGGTACACTTCCTGACCTAGTGATGAAGCATACCCTAAAGGACTCCAATGCCAGAGTTGATTCTTTCCATGTACCACAGCTATGTGTGGGTGTGTGAGCATGTACATGTGTGTTCATAGGTGTGGGTACATATGGAAGGGTTGCATATGTGCTCATAGGTATGTGTGCATGGGCATGCAAATCTATATGAAGGTTACCAGACAACCTCAGGTATCATTTTTTGGATGCTGTCCACCTTGCTTTTTTGAGGCAGGGTCTCTCACTGGCCTGAAACTTGACATTTCAGTGAGGCTGACTGGCCAGTGAGCCCTAGGCATCCTCCTGTCTCTACCACTCCTAACTTCATTTTGTTTGTTTGTTTGTTTTTTGTTTTTTGTTTTTTTTTAATGGGTCCCAGGGAATCAAACTCTGGTCCTTGTGCTTGCCAGCTGAGCTGTCTCCACAGCATCTCCCAGGCATCTGGATTCCAGGTTTAGAACACAACACTTATCCCTGCATAAATAAATGAGCATTCACATTTTAACAATGGAATTCCAGAGGCTGGAGTGATGGCTCAGCCCTTACAAGTACACACTGATCTTACAGAAGTCCTGAGTTCAGTTCACAGCATGCATATCAGGTAGCTCACAACTGCCTGTATCCAGGTCCAGGATGCCCTCTCTGGATTCTGAGGACAATTGCACCCATGTGCACATACATAAGACACTACACATATACACATAACTAGAAATAAAGTAAATCTTTTCAAAAGGGAAACTCACACACAGTTGTGAACTGCCATGTGGATGCTGGGAATTGAACCTGGGTCCTTTGTCACTTCCTTCTGAAGCCATGGTTAACTATTTAGTTTTTTCTCCTTCTCCCCTCCTTCTCATTGCGGCTAATATTACCTTGAGTGCAGTATATTCTGATGCAGTACATTCTCCAAGAGATTCTTTGCTCCTTCAGACCAGTTACTGTATCTTAGTGTCTGTTTTTGTCTAGGTGTCTAACAAACATTGGGTATCACTGCTTCTCTCCAATTTAAAACAGCTCCTGGCACCCTGGGACAACTTGGTACTTAGTTTGCCAACCACGGCTCCTGAATGCTTAACTGCATAGCCATGGATGGCTTTTTAGTAGAGGTGGCATTTGAGTTGAGTTATGAGACATGGCAGTAGCCAGCTACAGTAGAGTGCTGCGGCCTGAAGGAGGGTGCTGTGAGGTCCAAGAACAGGAAATGAGATGCACAATCAGGCAAGGTCCCATCACTGGACCTAGATCCACAGTCCTGAGAAGAGAGCTTGCATTTCTTTCTAAGGTTAAACGGGAAAGATGTAATGAGACATCCATTTTAAAATGATTGGGAGTTCTCACTAGAGAACTACTATGGTACAGACCAAATTGAAAGGAATGAAGCCACATGAGACAGCAGCACAACTGTCCATCTAGGGCAGAGGTTCTAACCTTGCTGATGCTGCAACCCTTTAATACGTTGTCCATGCTGTGGTGACCCCAAACCATCAAATTATTCCATTGCTATTTCATAATTATAATTTTGCTGCCATTATGAATCATAATGTAAATATCTGATATGCAGGATATCTGATATGTAACCACAAAGGGTTCACAACCCACAGGTTGAGAACCACTGATCTCAGGGAGGGTATGGCCTACTTGGCACAGGCTTGTGCTGCATGGTGGTGCTACTGGTGCTTTCTGAATAAGAACTAGGAAATGATAATAAAACGGCACCCGAAGATCTGTGTTGATTCTGTTCCATTGGCATTCATTGTTCCTCAATTCTGTCACTGTTCCAGGATCCTGAGAATATGTCTAAAGTTCTCTGGCTGGATGAGATACAGCAAGCCATTGATGAGGCCAACGTGGACGAGAACAGAGCAAAGCAATGTAAGCCCTCCCCTTCTTTGGCTTGCCAGACCTGCCTTGCTTTTATGTGGGTAGGCATCTGGAGTCATTTGAATCTCTGGAAAGATCTGAATACTTTTCAGTTTTCAGTCTCAGATGCATATCTAAACAAACATGTTTCTAGTCATCAGATGCTATCTCCAGCAAAATTTTACAGTGTTGTCAAACAAAATTCAGATAGCAAAAATGTTTTGGGTGGGTTTTTTTTTTTTTTTTTGGCTTGTTGGTTGCTTGGTTGGTTTTGTTTTGTTGGTGGTCGTGGTGGTTTCTTTGAGACAGGGTTTCTCTGTGTTGCTTTGGAGCCTGTCCTGGAACTTGCTCTGTAGACCAAGCTGGCCTCGAACTCAAAGAGATCCACCTGCCTCTGCCTCATCAAAAATGTTTTGTAGACTCCAAAAGTGTATGTTTAAGATCCCTTTTTTACCTGTTGACCCATAGAAAACTATTTCTTTGCAATAAATGTCTAATTTTTTTAGGCTTTCTATTGTTAGCAGAAGTTTTTCCCAGAAACAGACACAAGGTGGGAAGAGAGGAGGCATGAAGTGGAAAATGCAAGGTCAGACTTGCAGACTTGTCAGCTCTTCATCATCAAGGGCAGATGGATGTGGTTGCATCTGATAACTGACTCTGAAATAGTTTGAATCAGAGACTGATGGAGTTGGTCAAGCGTTGATGCTATTTCTATACATGAAGTTGGCTGGTAGTTACTTATTTCTCTCTTGAGCTGTTTTGGATGGAAGAGTTCTAGGTCATGTGAAAAAAAATGAAGCCAGTGAGATGACACAGTGGGTGAGGGTGTTCGCTGCCAAGTGTGGGGACCTCTGTTTGATTCCTGGAACCCACATGGTAAAAGCAGACTCCCTCAGTTATCATCTGTTCTCCCTTTGTGTGCATGCACAGAGAGAGAGGAGAGAGGAGAGAGAGAGAGAGAGAAAGGTAAATTGCTAAATAAATATAAGAAAAATTTAAGAGAGATCTAAACTGAATCATGAAAACAATCCAGGCACCTGAATTTCCATACTAGAGTCCCTTGAAAAACCCACAGGACCTTTTAATGGAGAACAGGCCAAGACTCCTTGAGGCAGGATGCCACTTCACTGCCAAAAATATAGTATTGATAACCTGTTTCCCAAGAAGGACCATAGTCTTCTGCATGATGACTGCTGGGGGATGGAGATGGGCAAAAGACATTAGCAGGTTTTTTTCAGTGATGCTGGCTCTGAATGAAGCTCTAATCCTAACAGACCAAAATGTCACCATTTCCTCCCCAGAGCAGGAAAATCAGGTGATCAATTGGGTTTCACTTACAGTCCCTCTCCCAAGGGACCCAGTGAATCTGTTTAATACGGTTGCTTGCCCCATTTTGGAATGCCGTAAGTAGGATCCCTACATTCGTTCATGGTTTTATTTTGTTTTTTTACCTCTTTTACCAAAGAAGAATCTGAAATGGCTTCTAAGTTGATACAGTAACAATTTCCCTAACATAAAATTAAATGGAGACTGCTGAAAGTGTAATTTAGCCACCCACCACTCCCTGGCATGGCAAGACCCTGTGCCATCCTATCAGGTCACAGAGTGCTGTGGGAACGGCTTAGTCCTTCTCCCCAGATGTAGTGGCATCTGTAAGGAACATCTGGGCTTTGTTTTCTTCACTTGGAAAAATGTGTTTTCTATGACCTGGACTTTAATGCCCTTAGGAACTTTGAAGTCATTCCTTCCTAAGACTCCAATGCTTAAGAGAAAAAAAAAAAAAAAAAAAAAAAAAACAGATTCAAGAGAGATGTGTAAGAGTTTTTAATTTGTGTATTTTAATTGTGACACTAAAGATAGTCATGATCTGCCAAGGCACTTTAAAGAAATTAGATTGTAATTTAGACACTCAACCTAAAATGCCCCCTTCTTAGAGATCCAGCCACCCAGAGTTATTTTGTTCATTGTTTTCCTTATGCATAGCTTATGAATATTGCATCTGTTTTTCTCATGGAAACTCATGTTCCCTTGACTATGAAAGCTAGTTTCTCAGTTCATGTGGCTGTTACTCTCTGCTCTTTATCGGAACTCTTTTGTACTCTGAGTCCAGTCCCATGCTACAAGAGTTGTGACCCCTCCTGTAATATGCAGCAATAAAATTGGATTTTTTTTACAGTTAAGTCAGACATTAAAATTAAAATGTCCTGATTTCAATGGAAATTCCATCTTATTTTAAAAACATTCTTCCTTCTTTGCATGAAAGCCAACTCTCATCTTAGGTCTGAAGCATCCTAGATGATTTAACAAAGGGCATTGGCCCATATATGTCACCATAGGCCAGACTGAAAAGAGGGAGGGACTAAGTGCCTATGTGTTTCTTCTCACTGGAGTACCTTACTTCCCTCAACACTTGAGTCCTTAGTGCAATGTTTCTCAACACTCCCCCACCCCAATCAGTGTACCCTAAGGAGTAAAATTTTCTCCCTAAACATTCCTCATCCTGACAATACCACAGACATGTTGTATACATGTTTGTGTACTATATGTAAACCCATGCTTTACATGTTAAAGAACCAGTGTTTATCCTCCTGTGAATGCATCCCTTAAAGAGAGCCCACTGGTGTGAGGCCTAAGGTCTAAAGCACTTGACTTTCTGAAGGTCTTCCACTATCTATGACTCTGCCACAAGGCAGAGAATAAGTGCCTATATCATCAGAACAGACGTTGTGCAATCCTGGACTTGAAAAGAATCTGCTCACCTCACTGGGGACCCCCGGAACAGACTTGAGCCAGCCTGCTCTTCCCATACACACAATTCTTAAAGCCCATGGTTGTCTCCAGCAGAAGGAACTCCAGAAGGAAACTCCTAGAGTTTGACTGCCTCTGGCTGGTATGCATATGTTAGTAATAATACCAAAAAACAGGGGACTTGGAGGACACATAGTGTTAAAGAATAAACCCAAACACTGTGTTCTCCCAAGTATCACTTTACTTTGCTCAGTATGACTCAACAAGCATTAAGCACCTACTGTGTACCACAGACTTGAAGTAAAATGAGGAGCAGTAAGTCCTCACCTGTTTGTTGTGGGGTTTTCAGAGGTGCATTTTATATCTTCATGGAAAAGGATTCCAGTTGGTATTGGTGGCAGTTCTTTGCTCATCCATATTTAACTGCTGGGAAACATTTCTGTGTTCAAGAGCTTGTGCCTTCATCATACATCTTTCAAGGAAAATTAGTTTTTCATGTTAGTTCAATGCAACTGTCCCATGTAGTTCATACAGGAATTCTTCTTTGCTGTTCTTCCTACTTCCTTGAGACCAAAGACTTTTCCAATGTCAGCTCTTCATCCTACAGAGTTTTCCTGGGAGAGAGGAAATAATGGATGAGGATAACCACTCTTAACCTTAATCATGACAAGAGCAAAGGCTTGCTGCTGTCTGTACCTGTCAATCAGTACTAGATTTGCTGGAGAAGTTCCCTGATACTGTCTGTGAGCATCTCTGGATTCATAGGGCTTTGACTCTAAACTTGCAAAAGTCAACACACATTCCTTGTTCCTTCAGCTGTATATATACATAGCATTACCCATAATATTAGGAGCATACAAGCATAACTTGAGGACAACCATATATTTTGTTCTAGTTTCATTCTGACCAAAAGCAACTTAAAGAAGGAAAAGGTTTATTTGGCTAATATAACCAGGTTACAATCCATCATTGATGGAATTTAGGGCAGAAACCCAGAGACAGGGAACCATGGAGTAACTCTGCTTGCTGGCTTGCTCTCTAGCTCCTGTTAGATTTCTTATACAGTCCAGGACTACCTGTCTAGAGATGGTGCCAACCACCATGTGCTAGGTCCTTCTGTGTCAATAATCAAGACAATTTCCCCAGAGATGCCCACACCCCAATTTGAACTTGGCAAATTCCAAGGCTATTCCTCTTAGATGCTTCTAAGGCTATGTCAAATTGACACATGCTAGAGTTTGACTTATGGGTAAATGGAAAAATCCATCTTCCCCTTCTTTATATCAAGATCTTTCTAAATATGGAAAGTATTATAACTTGACTTCGCTTATCACCATTCATTTCTTATATTTTTGGTTGTGAGCCTAGCCTTAACGGCTGAGCCATCTCTCCAGCCCATCACCATTCATTTCTAAGTTAGTGTATTTACTGGTTTTACAAACAATTTCATTGGTTGGACCAGAGCCTTCTTTCCTAGAAGTAAAGTAGATAATGATACAGAATTCACTTAAATTCCTTTAAGCAACTGAGAGTTCACTGTGATTTTATTTATGGGATGAGGCAGAAATTTGAAAGGCTTATTAAGTTTAAGTTGATTCAAAATAAAGTTTCTGGACTCCCTTGCCCACTTACTATGCCTTTCTGGGACATTTCCTTAGTGTAGTTATGACAACCTTATCAACAATGGTAGTTTAATACATGAGAATATTAGGATTTCCATAATGGAATTAGCATTTTGCCTACTCTAAAATAATTGTCTTCATAAGGGCTGTATATCTACCATTGGTGTGCATTCCCCATCAGTCTGCAACACATACATCACAGGATGGAGCCTCCCTGCCATGAGCACTGCATAGAATATTACAGTAAGGACCACCTAGTTACCCTCATAACCACACAAGCCTAACCAGAGAGTGTTACAGTTTTAGCATGCAATGCTCCTGTAGAACCTTCCCTTTACAACCCAAACTGAGAGGTGGATTGGTGGTTGGCCAGGTATATATGGTCCGTCTATAAGATAGAGAAAGGGTTTAATACCAAAATACCAATGCAGTCCTAGAAGTTTGAAATGTGTATTTATATACCTTATATAACCAAAGGTAATGGTTAACAGAAACTTTTTCCTCATTACCCAGGGGTTTCACTGGTCGTTGATGTCAATGAGTGTTTGGATAGAAAACAATCAGACCATATCTTGTCTGTACTGAGGGCCTCTACTAATAACATCTACAACATAATCCCAGAATGTGCCAACAAGTACTTCGATACCCTTTTGAAGAAAAAAGAGTCCAAGGCTGACAATGGTGAGCATTTCCAAGACTTGGCACAAACATGGCATTTAAAATATGATGGTGTCTATCGCATTATGATTTCTTAACTTTGAAATAATTATTGTTTTCACATCAATGATTATGAAATTATTAGCATCTATAACAAAGGAAATGTTTTTAGGTCCTTTTTTAAAGTTGCGATTCTCTCAGCAGCAATGCATAGATGATTACATCATAGACCTGAGAAAATATATGCATATCTTTATACTAATAATTGCCATCATTTAATCCTTTATGAGACAAATGATATGTGATTACACAATATTAAACAGAGGATATGAAGCAGGAATAGATAAATAAAATGTGACAGATCCATATACTGGAATATTAGCAGCCCACCAAAGGAATGAAGAAGATATATGCTGCAGCATGGATGAACTTGAAGACAGTCTGTTCAGTAAAGGAGACAGACAGGAGAGCCTGGCAAGATGGCTCAGTGGGTAAAGCACATGCTTAGGAAGCTTGATGGCCTGAATGCTATGCCTAGAACCCACAGTAGGAGGAAGAAATGGACTCCAAGAATTGTCCTCTGACTTCCATATATACACCATAGTTTACATGTACTGGCATGCACGTACACACACACACACACACACACACACACTTAAAACAGAAGACCAACAGACAAACAACTATCCAACTCCCCATTTAATTGAGGTGGCTTTCTTAGTTTCAGAGGTTCAGTCCATTATCATCATGATAGGGAGCATGCGGCCACATGCAGGTAGACATGGTACTGGCTACATCTTGACCAGAAGGCAGCAGAAGTCAACTGTGCCACACTGGGTGGTATCCTGAGCATTGGAGCCCCCAAAGCCTGCCTCCACAGTGACATACTTCCTCCAACAAGGCCATACCTACTCCAACAAAGCCACGTGTCCTAATAGTGCCACTCCATATGAGATTATAGGGACCAATTACATTCAAACTACCACACTATTCCCAAGAAATAATTGGAGTCCAAAATCAGTATTAGATATCTACCTTCCCCCCCCTTTGTGGGATGGTGGGTGGTTGTGTAGTAAGAAGCTGCCATTGAGTACTCAAAATTCATTTCATTTTACTATGTCATTTCTAGCGACTGTAACATAGACCAACTGAAATAGTAAGAATATTTTTTCTAGGTTGTAGTTTGTACTGGAAACTGTATCTGGTCTATCAGACTTGGATTATCCAATCTAGGTAACTATTTCCTGTCCCCTTTTAACCAGAGACCTGATAAATAGTATGTTGCTGAACTTCTTGGTAGGAAAGTGTAAGAACTCCATTCCTCTGCAGACATTAACAAACTCTTTTTCTTTAGTGTCTAGTGAAGGTTCGTGGGTCAAACTCAACCTGCAGCAGAAATATAACTACTATTACAACACAGACTCCAAAGAAGGTTCTTGGGTCCTACCTGAATCATGCTTGCCTAAAGAATCATGGCTCACAGGAGAAGAGATTGAGGTAGGAGTTTGATAGAAAACTGTACTGTATGTATAAAGAGGAGTGTGATTGCTGCTCTATTCTTCATCATGGAATTGATGGAGAAAACCAATTTATTTTTAAGGGTGTGTGGGACAGAGTCTTCTTGGACTGGAGTTGAGTGTGCTGTCTTATTAAGAACTGTTAGTTACATATGCTGGCACAACTGAACCAAAGAGAACCAAGGGGACTAAAGGGAAGAAACATTTGCAGCTCATCTGAGATACTAGCTTACTCTGAGAAATCAATTTTCAAGCTTTTCTTGGCAAAGTTAAGTTTGATTAATAATATACAATTTGGTTTTTTGAGACAAGATTTCTCTGTGTGTAGCTTTGGCTGTCCTAGAACTCGCTCTGCAGGCCAGTCTGGCCTTGAACTCACAGAGTTCATTTTTCCCAGGAAGTGCTGGAATGGACACCTCTGGCACAGGTAAATACAGCCATCTCCAGGATAGCTTTAGGAACAGACAGCAGGGAGGTACAAGAACGGGATGGAAATGTTTGCTTCTCTGAAATAATTGTCTTAGCATGTTTTTGTTGGCTAATGTAATTTTTGCAAGTTTTGCATGTTATGGTGTCCAAATACAATTGAGAGTATTTTGTATATGACTTTGATTCAGGTCATGTGTTCATATCCCATACTGACCCAAATTTATACATGGTACAGTAAAACCAAACTTGTATTTTACCTCTAAAGATCTCTTTTAATGGATCCTTGACCCATATTTGAAAGTTTTAGTTAACCATATTTTACTTGCCAAAAACAATTTCTCTATTCTCTCCAATCCCTCATAAGAAAATACCTACCTGAGCTTGATAGAAACAATGCATCAGTCTGTACATTGTTGTTGGCTGTTAGAACATTGCCATAGTAAGTACAGGAGGAAGAAGCCCATTCAGATGTATCTGTGTTGGCTTCATTGGTCTAATGCTGTTTCCTCTTGTATAGAACATTGGCCAAAGTTTCGGACCATAGGTGATTTCTACTGTCTGCCTAGTCCACCTTAGTCTGAATTCATTCCCAAGTACACAGTAATTATGCTATTATTTTATATGTACAAGACTCAGTTCTAAATATTTGCAAATAAGAAAGAAAAGCAACTTAAGAATAAAGCTATAAACCCTCCAAGCCTGGAGGCACACCATTCCTGAGCCTGTGCGTACCCCTAGACACTCCCCTTACACTGCCCTATAAGATCTCTATGCAGTGGCTTCTTGCCGTCTTTCCTAACCACCCACCATGGTGGGCCCAAGTTAACATGGGGTTAGCTCGTTAAATAACAGCAATAAAGCCTCGTGCAGTTTGCATTAAAAAAAATTTAAAAAAAGAATAAAGCTATAGAAATACTGGTCCAAAAGCCCATTTGATTTTTTTTTTCTCTTTAGTTCTCCCATCTCCCATTCTATGTGAAGGAATAAAAGAAACTGACATCATTTGTGACGAGATCTATGTCTTAAGAACATGAAAATAAATAGATACTCCCTAGAAAGTTTCCTTTAAAAAAAAAAAAAGCAAGCAAACAAACAAAAAACAAGAATTAAGCCATAAGGAGATGGTTGGGTGGCCCTTGCTAGCACAGCCTTCTCCAGGGGATCCTTTGTGATATGGGAAGTTGGTGTGCGGTAGTGGAAAATGGAGTGGGTAAAGTCAGAGTGGTGCATAAGGGGAATCAACCCTCTTGTGATAGATGTCAGAAGCAAGATACAGCTAGAAATAATCTTTCCCAAAGAATGAGCAGAACTACAAGCAGGTCTTCTGAAAGCATGCCCCTAGGATATCTCTGCCCAAGGCACTGCAAATCAGTTTGATCATTACATCATCTTCAGAGTTCTATTGCCTTCTATGTTCCTACGTGGGGGAAATGAGGCATAGAGCGGATGAAGGAACTTGAGTTAATTTACAGCTTACACAGAATGTGTCAATAGTACAGAGGCTTTACCCAGTGCTTCCAGTTTCTAATCTCACGTTTCTAGTCTCCCACTATTGACAACTGTTTCTGCTGCAGCCATCAGTATATCTATGGGTGATACCATGTACCCATTGTTCTGAAATTAATTAATACAAGATGCTGCTCAAGAAACAGATTTATTGTGGCATAGACAATGAGTGATACTTCCCAAGAGGAAAGGCTTGGGCAAGAATGCTCACCAAGATTGCCTTGGACTCAAGACATGAGACTTGCTGATGACTCCAGGTGTTAGAATATGTTCAGAGAGAACATACTGCCAATAACCATTCTGTCTTGGAGAAGAAAAATACAACACTTAAATATAGATATTATCAGTATCATTAAAAATCATTAGTATCATTAGTAGCTGTTGGGTGCGATGGCATACACCTTTAGTCGCAACACTCAGGAGGCAGAGACAGATGGATCTCTATGAATCTGAGACCATCCTGCTCTATATACTACAGGCTAGCCAAGGCTGTCTAATAAGACCCTGCCTCAAAAACATAAAAAAATAAGAGTAGCCTCAGAGATTCCACCATATAGAAATATGTGCTATAAGGGGGAAGGAAGGTTGACCTGAAACTGAAAATGAGAAGAAAAAAAAACCTGAAGGACATTGTTTATTAACTAATTTCAGATATTCAAAGTGTTTATAAATTTTAGGCAAAGAATATGAGAGCAATGAGTGATTAGTGCTGATTTTTTCAAATCCCATGCCAGGACTGAAAAGATGTGCCACTTTGTGAAGAAGCATCATTGAAGAGTTAAAACTTCAGTTCACAAAAATGGTTCATGTGGCATGCAAAGATGCCCAGATACAACTTTTTGCTACATTGAATATCCATCTTTTGAGTTATTAAATGGTGGAGGGTCTTGGCCTTTATTAATAACCTGGAGTTAATGTCCTTATTCAATACATTTGCATATGTCTTCTTTTAAAGCTTTCTAGGCATCTGTAAATGATTTTTCCTCCTTACTCCTTAATAAACCAACAGCTGGCTGCAGGGGTGCTAGAGCAGAGGCTCCGGCTGTGGGAATGACTCCAGTCTTTGCATCTATACAAGAGTGAAGGGAAACCCCATCAGGGAGCCCACATGAAAACTTCCCATAATCCCCTTCTTTTTCTCCATTCCTCTGGACTTCTTGTCTGTCCTTGGTAACATTTGTCTATCCTCTCCCACCTACTTTCCCTCCAGTATCTGACTTGCCTTGGAATATCATTAGGGGTGGGCAGCGGAAAGAAGAGCCTAAGACTTTCTGGTCACTGCCATTTCCCCTGCCCCAATAGTCTGAGGGAGTGGGAGGCAATGCCCATTCTTATAGTAGTCAACCTTGACTCTTTTACAGTCTGTGGTATGTAGGCCAGCGTCATGTGAGATCATCCCACACCTTCTTGTGCCACTTTGCCACCAAGCTCAGGATGCAAAAGTCATGTCACTAGAAAGAAACTAAACCAGCTCATCCCTTGGCTCTTGTTAACTTTGTCTTGAAACCAAGCTGAAAAGAACTGTCCATTTCATTTCCTAAAAGCTGCCATTTCCAAAAGCTGTTCTCTCTGTTCCTTTCACCTGATGTGTGGAGAGTAACCATAAGACATTTCTTTTGCCAGGACATCATTGAGGAAGTCACAGCAAACTATATCCGTGACAACATATGGTCTGCTTCAGAAGAATTGCTTAGCCGCTTTGGAGCCACAAGCTCAGGACCCATCCTTAGGGAAGAGTTTGAAGCTAGGAAATCATTCTTACATGACCAATTAGAGAGTGTGATCAAAATACAGGTATGTGAATAACCTTCCACAGTTACAGCAAATTGTCCTGTCTTCTGCAAATGCTTTCTTTGAAAATAGACCAGTCAGCTACCAGCATTCTAACAGGCAGTGCTGGATGCAGACTCCTCCCTGCCTGGTGCCCTATTTCTCCTTTGTTCTCCCTCTTTAAAAATTGTAATATAACAACAAAAATGTACAACTTGAGCTTTCCCAAGGGAGGAAGAGAACTTGTCAGATTTAGATGTTTCACCTGTGTTCTTGCATCACCCTCTGCTAACTGCCACGATAGCTTCCCAAGGTCTGCCTGTGTATCCTTTTCTCCAGAGGCTAACATGAACATGTCACTGGTTGGCAGAGCTTGAAGACTTGGCTTCAACCACTATCTCTGAGATTTCCTAAACTGGAGACATTTCAGTGGAAGAGCTTCTCTTTTGCAGTTGTTTCCTGTACCTTGCTTTTATGTTATTTGAAACTGTTATTGACCTGATCTTGTATCTTGCATAAGTTTTGGAGTGTTTTATTTTCTCAAGATGTCAGCAGGACCAAAATAGTTTTGTTTTTTGTTTTTTTTTTTTTAAGAAATCTCTGTTGTAAACCTGACACTTGAGTTTTTCTATGTGAGCCAATGGTTTTCCAGTTCAAAATAGTTCTAGTTTATGTGTTGAAAACATCAATAAAAGCTAAGACTCCAAATGTGCACAAAATTCAAAGTGTCAGCCAGTATGATGCAATGTGGACCAGTTCCGGTCTTGGAACAATGTTACAGTTGGGAATCCTACTAAAGAGCCCTCCATTGGAGATTGCCCTTTTTATTCCAACCCAGTACTAAAGTCAGAAGAGAGCTAGGTTAGGAAAGAAATGGTCTTATGAGGCCTTGCTCCTCCACAGAAGCAGTGGTTCAAGATTGAAGAACATGTCAACAAACTTGGAGCTCATCCACAATGCCTTCTTTACTTCCATCTGACATTTTTCCAACAATGAAAGCATGAGGTCTAACAGTAACGTAATTACACTAATGTGACCCAGAATTAAACACACTGAGCCATAAAACCAAAACAGAGCCAAAAGCATCATGTTAATCTAGTGCCTCACCAAAGTTGCTAATGACAGCCACATCAAAGAAATACTGGAAGGTTCCCCTTCATAAAACAGCACGAGCTTTCTAGGCAGTTAATTGGCCCCAGAAATACATTCTTGACAATTTTACAGGGAAATACAGAAGCAAATCTTCTTGGCCCAAGCCAGCCAGATTCACATTTCACTTGGAGTTCATCAAAAGGTGTCCAGTCCAACATGGAGGGAAGCCAAAGAGAATCTGTTTGTATTTTTGTTTACAGTGCTAGCAGTTAAGCCCCACTGCCTTGTATATGCTAGGCAAGCACTCTGAGCTATACCCCTAACAAACTATCCAGTTTTAGAGCAATTAGCATAAAGCTGGGTGTATGGCTCAGTGGTAGAGTGTTTATTGACAATCCTGAGGCTCTGGGTCCAGTCACAACACCAAAACAAACAAACAAACCAAAAGCAAAAGTTTGAAAATGAGTAAACCAGAAAAAGTGATAATACGTAAGTAAAGGAAAATTTATTTCTATCAAATATATAGAAAGTGAACATAATTTATAAAAATGTCAGTGAAGTAAACATCGAATGATATTCTTCCAGAAGAAAATTTTGTACTGGAATTCTCGAGGAATTTAATAATGAGACTGTGTATGTAGGTGTATGGGGAGAAGTATGAATGGATCGGTAACAATCATGGCAATTAAAAAGAAATTGTGACATCATCAAGTTTAAAAGAATAAAAGTTCAGCCACGTGGTGGTGGCACAGGCTTACACCTTTAATCCCAGCACTCGGGAGGCAGAGGCAGGTGGATCTCTGTGAGTTTGAGACCAGCCTGGTCTACTGAGCAAGTTTCAGGACAATCTCCAAAGCTACACAGAGAAACCCTGTCTCAAAAAAAGAAAAAAAAAAAAGAGTGAAGAATGAAAAATAGTCTTTGAAAAGACTTGAAACATCCTCAAGAGTTGGAGTTAGACAGAAAGCTAAGACAAATTCCCTCGTGTGAAAATTCTAATGCCCTGCAGGATTGTGAGGCTTGAATGAGATAATTCACATTGAAGACATTTCCCATTTGCTGCCCTTAAGTGTTCAGTGTGTGATGAGGTAATAGAGATGACTCAGGATAGATGGTGGGGATCCAATATTAAGATCATTGGTGTTTCTATGGGAAGAGATCAAAACAAAATTTTATCAAACAGGACAAACATAACTACAGTGAAAAAATTTTCCTTGAACTGCTGAAAACTGGGTTAACTCTCTTGGAGAAGGATGTGGTAATGACTAATATCAAAACCTAGCCCTGGGCTGGACGGATGGCTTATCAGTTAAGTGCACTTGCTGCTCTTCCAGCACCCATGTCGTATGGTTCACATTTGCCTGTAACTATAGCTCCAGGAGATCCAACACCTTGTTTTGGCCACTACAGATACCCCACACACATGTGGCATACACATAAGTAAAACATAAATGAAAAATCCTAGCCCTCGGAGTGACTGACTTACTGAACTTCAGGCAAGGAAGGCACAAGCATCGAGGTAAAGAGAAGAAACAGTTTGAGTAAAGCAACCTTAGAGCACAAGGCTGCAAAGGAGGAGAGTCCCCTTAGGGTAGTTGTTCATCGTGCTGACCGCTTAGGCTTAGCTTTGGAGTTTGCTAGACTTTGGAAGGAGGGAAAGAACCGCTCAGAGCTTCCTAGCTACCCTATATCACAATCTTTAGATGTGATTAGAATTCTGGGAACACATCATCAAGCAAGACAGCTGCTGCAGCAGGCCCAGTTTTCTGGAGATTAATGTTGAAAATATATAAAGAAAAGAAGTAATCGCCAGTATTTCAACACCACACAGTAAATATATTTATAGTCCCAGAAAACAGGAAAAGGTGGCTACTATAAATTTTCCAACAAGTTCCCATAGCAGCTGAGAGAATGATTTTCCCCTAAAAAGCTGTTTCTAACTGCCTTTATGATTGGAACTTTTACCTTCTTTTACAATATAGCAGTTTCTTTACTCCATTGTTATACCCATACTTGTACCAGGCGTTTTTCTTTCTTTGAGCCACCAACCAGCTTCTAAATCATGACATGGAGACTATTAGTTTTGAATGCTTGACCTTAGCTTATGCTCATTTCGGGATAGCTATTTTTTTTTCCTCTAACTTAAATTAATGTGTTTCTCTTCATCTACATTTTGCCTTGGGGTTTTTTACCTTCATTTCTGTATGTCCTGCTGTGTGTCTGTTGGCTGGCAGCTGCCTGGCTGGCCCCTGGCATCTCTCTTTCTCTCTCCCTCATTCTTTCCTCCCCCTCTTCTCTCTTTTTTGGAACCTAGATATCTCCTCCTATTTATTTTGTCTGCCTGCCATCCCTGCTTATCCCTCTGCTGCCTAGCTATTGGCTGTTCATCTCTTTATTAGACCAATCTGGTGCCTTAGGCAGACAAGGTGAAACAGCAACACATCTTTTCATAGTTAAATTCATCAGGAACAAATGTAACAGGTCCTTAGAATCATTAAACAAATAGAGCAGAAACAAATATAGCACATCTTCACATTGTTCACAAAGGCAGCAGAAACGAATGTAACACACCTTTACACAGTTAGAATGCTATTCCCCAGCATAAACAAATGTCTCCTTACATAGTTAGTATTCCACAACACATACTTGTTCATTAGAAGAACTTTCAGTTTATGGTTATGAGGGTGGACTCTGTTGCTAACACAGAAATAGACAAACCAGACCTACTGGAATGGAAACTTCAAAGCTGAAAGATGTAGAATTTTGACAAATTAAATGTAAGGTATATAGTTTTTCTGCTTCTGTATAGAACAAAGAGTCCTAACACAGAAATAGACAAACCAGACCTACTGGAATGGAAACTTCAAAGCTGAAAGATGTAGAATTTTGACAAATTAAATGTAAGGTATATAGTTTTTCTGCTTCTGTATAGAACAAAATCTATACAGAATTTAGCTCAGCCACCTTTGTTTAGGTAGTAACAATGAATACTTCTAATGAAAAGATTCTAGGGAGGCCTACACAAATATCTGATTATGAGATGAAGCCTGATTCCAAAATCTTGCAAATAGTATTGAATCATGAATACAATAAATAATTTGGAGTGGACAAGGAAAATGGCTCCAGGTTGGATGATGTGTTAATATTACAGGTTTGTTCCTCATGTTTTTGGATCTGAATTAGTGGAGATGAATGGTATTTCTGAGCTTCAGTTAATACTGGAAAAGCAAAAAGGGAGCTTGAGCTGATGACAGTTTTGTTTTTGCTGTGAGTATGGATTAAAGATGTGTGGTACTTAGTCAGGTAATTGAACCTGCACAACCCACCAAGATGTATGAACTGTTCTGAGCTTAGGTGTGTGACAGCCACACTGCTGTGGAATCCCAGCAATTGGGACATTAGGATACACTTACCTGTCTCCATCATATCAATGAGCCATTTTTGTGAATAGATGTTGATGACATCAAACAGTTTCGCCTCTCATCTCAGAAGTGCCTCACTGCCACAAATCCCATGGCTGCATTTCTAGATGGTACTTGATCAAGAATCCTTTAGCCATGGTTGTTTATATCTTTACTACTCACAGTGTGAGCCACATTCCAGCATGACCATTGCAGGAAGCCTCTGAGAAATGCAGAATCACAAGCTCCTGTGGTCCTATTGAATCCAGCCTGTGTGTGCTAACAAAATCCTCAGGCTATTTGCCTTCCTGTATAGAAGATTATCTTCTCCATAAAAGAAAGTGCCTATGTTCATCTCACCCAACATTGCCAAGTCATTGGCAAAATTATAAACACATCTCTGAATATTTTTAACTATTGTATTGAAGACTTGGGGGTTTTATTTTGGTTTGGTTTGGTTGCAGAGTTTTTCTTTTAGTTTTTAGTTTTAGTTTATGCTTTATTTGTATGGGTCTTTTGCTTGAATGTGTTATGTACCATGTGTTTGCTCATGCCCCTGGAGGTCAGAAGAGAGCATCAGATCCCCTGCTACTGGAGTTAAAAATGGTTGTTGACCTCCTGAAACTGAGAAGCTTCTGTAAAGTGAAGAACACAGTCAACAAGACAAAACGGCTTCCTACAGAATGGAAAAAGATCTTCACCAACTCCACATCTGACAGAGGGCTGATCTCCTAAGTATACAAAGAACTCAAGAAACTAGACATCAAACTACCAAGTAATACAATTAAAAAATGGGGTACAGATCTAAACAGAGAATTCTCAACAATTTCAAATGGCACAAAGACACCTAAGGAAGTGCTCAACATCCTTAGTCATCAGGGAAATGCAACTCAAAACCACTCTGAGATTCCATCTTACATCTGTCAGAATGGCTAAGATCAAAAGCACTAATGACAGCTTATGCTGGAAAGGATGTGGAGAAAGGGGAACACTCCTCCACTGCTGGTGGGAGTGCAAACTTATACAGCCATTGTGGAAATCAGTATGGTGATTTCTCAGAAAATTAGGGATCAACCTACCTGAAGACCCTGCAATACCACAGTTTGGGCATATCCCCAAAGGAGGCACATTCACACCACAAGGACATTTGCTCAACTATATTCATAGCAACATTATTCGTAATAGCCAGATCTTGGAAACAACCTAGATGCCCCTCAACTGACGAATGGATTTTAAAAAATGTGGTATATTTACACAATGGAGTATTACTCAGCAGTAAGAAACAGTGACACCCTAAAATTCAAAGACAAATGGACAGAACTAGGAAAAACACCATCCTAAGTGAGGCAGTCCAAAACCAGAAAGACAAATATAGGATGTACTCACTCATAAGTGGATACCAGACATAAAGCAAAAGATACCCAGCCTGCAATCCACAACCCCAGAGAAGCTAGAACCCTTCCATCTATTTCTGGAAGCAGATGAAGAAATCTACAACTAACAGATGGTTCAAGCTCCTGGAGTACAATCAAAGTGAGGGAGGAGAGATAATATGAACAAAGGAGTCAAGACCATGATGGGGAAACCCACAGAATCAGCTGACCAGAGCTAGTGAGAGATCACTGACTCAGGTCTCACAAGTGGGGAACCTGCGTAAGACCAAACTAGACTCCCTTAATATAGGTAACAATGGTATGACCTGTTATGACAATATATGAGGCCACTGGCCTTGGGTCCAAGATCTAACACTAATGCACAAACTGACTTACTGAAGCCCATTCTATATGGAGAGATACCTTGCTCAGCCTAGACAGGGGTGTAGGGGTGGAGAGGTGCCTTGGTCCTGCCTCAACTAGATGATAGGATAGACTTAGTAGACTTCCTAGGGGAGGCCTTACCCTCTCCAAGGAGCAGATGGGAGGAGGGGGGGTGGGGGAAGTGGGAGGAAAAGAGGGAGTGGGACCTGGGATTGTAATGTAAAAAATAAATTAATAAACAATTTTAAATGATTGTTGAACTCCCATGTGGGTACTGGAAATCAAACCTGATTCCTCTGGAAGAGCAGCCAGTGAATGTTCTTACCTCCTGAACCATCTCTCTAGCCTGGATTTTGTTTGTTTTGTTTTTTAGAGCCTGGCATCTTTATAATGATGAACTGTCGAGTTCAGACATTAAGTATCTTTCTACTTTTCAACTATCCCAAAATACAATACTATAATTTTGTTCCTTTATTTCTTTTTTAGTTTATTCATGTTTGAATAAATTAATATTTGGCTAATATGAATGGCATCTTTAATATTCTTTCATTTATTTTTGACATATAGAATAAATGTCAACCTGGTAACCAGCCCATTGATCACCTTGTACTGTAACTACCTTTTTTCTTTTTTAGTTTTTTTTGAGATAGGGTTTCTCTGTAAAGCTCCGGCTGTCCTGTAACTCACTCTATAGACCAGGCTAGCCTCTGCCTCCCTAGTTCTGGAGTTAAATGTGAGTGCCGCCATTGCCTGGCTACGCATCTCATTTTTAAAATATTTTTGAATCTAGGCATAGTGGCACATACCTGCAATCCCAGCACTTGGGAGACTGGTGCAAGAGGATTGTGAGTTCAGGGCTAGCCTGAGCTACGTAATATTATCTTATTCCTAAATTAATAGAAGACCATTAATGCTGTTAAAAATAAGTTGATGTGACTGTAATAATATTGAAAATGGGCCTGCAAGAATGCTCAGTGGGTAAAGATAAAGATTCTAGCTGCCATCTGGCGGAAGGGGAGAACTGACTCCTCCAAGTTATGCAGACACACACACACACACACACACACACACACACACACACACACACAAATAACTATATAAATGTAAAAATAATAATATAGAAAACTATAAAACTTTAGGAACTTTAAATTTGCTTAGTTTTGACTTCCATTACTAAGGAAATAGAATGCATGTTTTCCCTGTCCCTTGAGTCTAAGATGGTTTGCTGAAAGAAAAAATAAAAATGATAACAGCTTAATGTCCCTCAGTAGAGACTTGTTAAGTTACAGTCAATCTATACTTTCTAAAGCAAGGCAGCTGAGTTAGAAGAGATTTTATCTATACAGAAGCAGAATACTAATTGCCCTACATCCTTCTCTTTCAGCTTTCAAGTCCATTCCAGCATGTCTGCTTTGTCTAATCCAGGTTAACTAAATGGCTCATATATGTGTTAAATAGAAACATTACATATAACTTGGAGGAGAAAGCAAACCTTGGCATATTGTTGAATCCCATTTTATCAAAGTGTGTCTGTGTGTGTGTGTGTGTGTGTGTGTGTGTGTGTGTGTGTGTATAATGACATCTGTGTATTTTAATGAATAATGATGTTCATATGGGTAGATATGGTGTACTGTTTTAGAAATGTACATAGTAAAAATTTAATAGTTCATTTTGGAAATAATGACAGATTTATAGAGAAGTCTTATTTTTATGTGAGAACATATGAAATGATAAATGGTTGATTATAAGCTTCAGGGATTCAGAGTATCCTCCCTCCTAGTCTAGTCCACCATTGACCACTGGTACAGTAAAAATAATCATATATTAATCACTATTTTCAAGCATTTTATATTCCTACCAAATAATATTGTTAATAGAACCCAGTTAATACTATGAGAAGGATTTCTTTAACTGTCCACTTTGTCACCCAGGACCCTGGAAAAATCAAACTTTCAAGTAGGAAACTGGGTGCCAAATTGGCCATTGATTTCCCTTTATCTGCCTGTCCCAACTCAGGTATGTCTCACACATCAGCTGGTGTGCTCTGTCCCAGTTAACTGTCCACCATTGGAAATGGTGTCCAGGGGAATCCTGGAGGTGTCGGCTCCTGCTGGTATCCCATCTCAGTAACTTCTGAGACTTGTTCTATGCTTACAGTTTCCAAAGCAACTGTGGGAAACTATCACTCATCAGTTACTCTTCTTCCCCTCAGGCTTTCTGGAAGGGGTGTAAACAACGGCAGGAATATCTGAACAGACAGCAAGTGTTTGCTGGTAACGTTGATTCTGTTGTGAAGGTCAGTATCGGTTTTCAGCCATATTGAGTGCTTGGCTGACACATTTCCTCTCACTTTGTCCTGAATCCGGAAGACAAAGCTATTAAACAGAGATGCCCAAGCCTTAAAAGTCAGTCCTGGGGAGCTGGAGAGATGGCTCAGTGGTTGGTTAAAAGCACTGGCTCCTGAGTTCAATTCCCAGCAACCTCATGGTGGCTCAGAACTCTCTGTAATGAGATCTGGTGCCTCCTTCTGACCTGCAGGCATACATGCAGATAGAACATAGAACACTATATACATAATAAATAAATAATTCTTAAAAAAAAAAAATGTCAGTCCTGGATTTGGAGCATCTTCAGGCGAGTTGATGGGCCACTGTGATGATCTCACGTCCTTTATATGGTTAGGGGAAGTGAATGTGAAAGTGTTTGTTGTGCCAGCTCTTTGTCTTGAACATCCAAATTGTTTTTTGCTTTGTTTGTTTGGGTGTTTTTGTTTATTTGTTTGTTTTTCAGTTGGGATCATCTCCCTGATCTATCCAGTCTGGTTTCATGTTCCTCTTACTACATTTGCTAGCAATACTTAGAAGGCTCAAACATACCAGCAGAAACTCTCAGTTGTTAGGCAAATGCAAAGCCAGTGGTGATCCAGTGGCTAGCTCTGAGCTACAGAAAGGAAAGGTACTGTGGTGGCCTCTCTTAGCTAAAAGCAAGAGGATTAAACAAAAATGAGCTGGTAGACAACTTGGAAATCTAGATGAGAGTCAATAAGGGCCGGGAGGAAATTGAAATGGGTAAGTTGAAAAGATAGTTGAAATTGTGAGAGCAGAAAACAACAGGGCTAGAACCTCCATGCCTTCATTCACTCAGGGAGTATCGTCCTGTGTCCACTGTGGAATACACCCATTGCCTCAGAAAACTGTTAGGAACAATTGGTCCCCATTAAGACCTCATGAGTGCTTTCCAATAGCATCCTAAAGGATGGAACTAGGGAGATTGCTTAGCCAGTAAAGATACTTGCTGCTAAGCCTGACTACCTGAGTTTGCTCTCCAGGACTCACTTGGTGGAGGAAGAGAGCAGGCTCCTTCAGGTTGTCCTCCCACCTGTACAAGTACACCACGGACACACACACACACACACACACACACACACACACACACACACACACACACACACACACGCACACAATGAGTAAATTCAATTTAAAAATAAAAAAAGCCCTAAGGGTTATCGGTTGCATTTAAATAATGAAAGAAACCCTGGATTTAGTTTAGTTTGATTTACTGACTCATTATAACTCATAAGACTAGGTTTTCTCTTGACTTTTACTTATTGAGATAAAAACTAAGCCACTTAGCCCAGCCCAGCCCTTTCCTATGAAGGCAGCGAGGTGAAGGGCCACATATAGTGTATTTTTAAGAACCTTGAAAGAAAACAACTGAAGAAGTCAGAAATGGAGGAGAGGCTTTGATATCTGTTGCTTGACAGGCTGTTAGTCCTTGTTTGTTCCTTGACACAGAGTCTATTATGCGGCCCAGGCTAGCCTCAGCCTCCTAGGTGCTGGATTCACCGGCATGCAAGGCTGCTGGTGTTCAGCAGATAGTATTTTTAGGAAGGCAGTAGAATCTACCTTGAGGATTGTGTGACTGTCACCATGGTTTTTATTCTACTGTTTTTCAGATTCAGTCCTGGTACCGAATGGCGACAGCAAGGAAGAGTTACCTTTCACGACTACAGTATTTCCAAGATCATGTAAGACACGTGCATATGGCTTTTCTTTTGGGCTAACAATGAACTAAATCAACACTTACTGAATGCCTGTATAGAATAAACAATGGGAACAAATAGACCTCAGAACTCAATGTGACAGTAACTCAAGTTTACCTTTTTAACTCAGAAGTCACACTGAGTCAGGGATAGAGAAGAAATGGTGAGAGAAAAAGCAGGGACTAGTAACACCAAAGAGAACATTCTAGTCATGTATTTTCTTCTTTTTTTACTAATTAAATTTATTTATTTTAACATTCCAACCTCTCCTCCCTCTCTTCCCATTCCCTCCCCCACCCCTCTCTGCTTCCCCCAATCCACTCCCCCTCCTCTGTTTCTGTTCAGAAAGGGGCAGGCCTCCCATGGCTATGAACATAGCATAGCATATCAAGTTGCAGGAAGACTAAGCACCTCCTCTTGTATTAAGACTGGCAAGGCAACCCAGAATGAGGAATGGGGTCCCAAAATTCAGCAAAAGCATTAGGTACAGCCCCTGCTCCTACTGTTAGGAATTCTGCAAGTAGATCAAGCTACACATCTGTCACATACATGTAGAGGGTCTAGATTAGTCATGTATTTTCTAACACAATATGTGCAGTTCATCTGGCTACTAACTGATTAACCCTGGGGGGGGGGCAGGGTGTCAGAATCTTCAGAATCTTCAAAGAATAAAACTATCACCATCAACTGGATCATTTAGGTTCTGGGCATCCTTTCCCTCATTATGTCTTTATTTAGACAGTTCTTCTATAGTCTCACTTATATTTGTTTGTAACTAACTTATTTTCTCCTTCCAAAAAAAAAAGGAAGACCCATAATATGAATAAATATTAAATGTACTACTTCTAAATATCAGTGATTTTAACAGTATCAGTTTTTAAATAGTTTAAATTCTTGAAAGTCCTAAATTCTAAAATAGTGGAGCAAATGGAACTCTGAGATTGTGACTCCTCTCATTGTTTTTGCAGAAAAATGAAATTGTGAAAATACAATCCCTGTTGCGGGCAAGCAAAGCCAGAGATGACTACAAAGCACTAGGTAAGTGGGCACCGTGGGAGAAGAGCCTGGACTCCTTCCTAACTAGCAAGGACACTCTTCACAGCCTATGTACTGCAGAGGCTGTCCCAAGAACTGGGGACAAATGCAGTCTGTGACAGACACAGCTTTAGGTTAAGTTAAGTACAAGTCAATACGAGGCAGATAGGACAGGAGGGAATGGAGCCATCTGTTAGACGTGAAAGAGAAAAGCAGAATGGGTTTTATTTCTTCTTCAAAAAGAATGGGATTGGCATAAATCCCATTTTATATTAAATTTGATCCATAGGGAAGGAAAAGAAGACAAGAAGATACGGCTACATTTCAGGTGTCCGCTTCATTGCCTGCCCTGATCCCCTCCCCTCATTTTAAGGATTAAATATGTTTATGTAGGAAATTTTGAAAATAGTAATAAAAAGCAACAAAACAAGCTGGGCATGGAGTGTACACACCCATTATCTCAACATGAGAAATGGAGGCCAGGAGATAAGGAATTGAAAGGTATCTCAGCTATAGAGAGTTCAAGGCCATGTCCCAAGATAAACAAATAAAATAACAACAAATCAAAACACAGTCTCATCTCCCAATGATGGTAACCACAGATACCATCCAAGGTCAGCTCTTTGGCACAGATCCTCAGAAGTAGGACAGCAACAGAGATGACATCTGTGGTCCATGCTGGGTTCATGCTGAGTCAGTAGTGTTGGTCAAACTCAACACAGAATCACATGTAAGGAAGACTGCCAGGGCCCTCGATGAGGAGGACAGTCAGCCAGGTGATAGCAGCTAAACAGTCCTCTTCTTAATAACTATTTCTAACGGTCATCCCCATGGTTGGTTTTACCCAAAGCTGATCTCGTGGCACATGTAATAATGGCACAGTGTAGAACATGAGCAAAAGCTCTTACAATTTCTACACAAATGTGCCCTGAAGTTGGCCCCTGGGCTCTCATCAGTCCCCTGTCTGCACTTAAAAGGACACTGTCCAAATTCCAGTTCCTAAGATCCTTTCACTCCTGTCAAGCAGAACATTATCCTTTAGTTGATTCCTGCTTGGCCTTTAGAGTTCCTGCTCCTTTGTCATCCCTTGTTGGCCTTCACCTAATTCTGGCTCCTTTCCCAGGATGCTTTGTGCTGAGAGAAACCACTTCTTCCTGCAGCCAGAATTTTAATCTCTTATCTGGCTCAGCCACCAGGCCTTAGAGCTAAGGTCTGTTGGTTAACTTTCTTTCCTCATCAATAAGGCATAGATAGGACTGTCTGCTCAGTGTCTGGTAACAGTGAGGGAGAGGGCTGGCTAATGAGTATTAGATAAGTAGAAAACAGTGAGGCTAGGAGGCATTATCAGTTTTGTGCATTTGTTTATGTGGGTTTGATTATCTTGCTCTTACTGATGGGGGCGACCCACGCCACAGACTGCATGCTTTGGTTGGTTTATCTTTGTGATAATATTTTGATTGCAAAGCTAGCTATTAATGATAATTCCCAATTTAAAAATGCCTCCTCTTCTCCCCACAGTTGGCTCTGAAAACCCACCATTAACAGTAATCCGAAAGTTCGTGTACCTATTGGACCAAAGTGATTTAGATTTCCAGGAGGAACTGGAGCTAGCAAGGCTACGAGAAGAAGTGGTGACTAAAATCAGGGCCAACCAGCAGCTGGAGAAAGATCTGAACCTGATGGACATCAAGATTGGACTGCTGGTGAAGAACAGGATCACACTGGAGGTCAGTGGGCCCTCAGCTCCCAGGGAGAAGATGCATGCGTGTGTGTTCAGGAGGCTTGGTCCAGGAAAGCATGGTGGGAATTTTGCATAAGTTGTTCAAAGCTCATTTATCACTTTTGTTATAAATCACTAGTTTCCATACCTCTTGCCTATGGCGTATTTTTAAAGCTTTTTAGCCATCCTGACAAGACTGGGTTTATTCAGAGTAGTATAGTTTCAGAAATGAAACTTGCATGAGATAAAACCCACATATATAAGATTGATATAAAGTATTTCACCATTTAAAATACATGTTCTGATATGAAGATACCTGAATTTGATGACAACAGGAAGCACAATAAAGTTACTGGGGACTCAGGCCTTTTCCCAGAATCACCACAAACTAAGATTGCTGACCATGATCCTGATACGTTGAAGGGTGATATAATCAGGCCCTAGTCTCCAGTTCCTTGCAACATTCAAGATAAGTGTCGTCAGCCCCCAATATCCAATATCCAAAATTAGAAATATCCAATTTCTAGGATAGCATTTGCTATCCTAGAAAATCAAGCATATATAGACATTTTTGTATTTGGAAAATATATTGTGCATATATGCAGAACACTTAGATTTGAGGTTCATGTACTTAAAAACACATCAATGAGGATGAGCAGAAAACCATTCAAAATTTCACCATGCAAGATCATTCAATCAAAAGGCCTACACCCCACCAACCAGAAACCACAAGTGCCTTCCACTTAAGAGCCCCCAAGACAACCCTGTAGTTTCCAAAATGCCACCTAAAGGGTGACACTGTGTCACCAGTGACCATCAAACAATCTGAGACATGCTAGAACAGCAGAAAGGAAGTCATTATTACCCAGGAACAAATTAGAATTTCTTTCCCATGTCCCTGTTCTTTTCCTATAGGCCACATCCATTTTCTGAAAACTGATAGGACAATGAGGGACGTTGAAGTATGGAAGCTTGGTGAGGCCCTGGAGAGTCAGAGCTAGACAGCCAGTTCTCAGGGATCTAGCATGTGGCAGCCACAGGGGCACCTGGAACCTGGAACATGAATGTCCCCCTCCATACTCCAGAACTGATACATTAGGGAGCCAGGAGGTGGGGGCAAATGCCTTTAATCCCAGCACTTGGAAGGGAAAAACAGACAGATGTCTGTGAGATTGAGGCCAGCCTGGACTACAGAGTGAGTTCCAGGACAGCCAGGACTATTTCACAGAAAAACCCTATGTGTGAAAGAGTTGAAGAAAAAGGAAAAAAATAGAGAGCAGCTTGTTAACATGGGAATTCCTATTTTCTAAATATTCAAAAATAAAACTACAATTTCTTGAAAAAAATCACTTGATCTTCTTTTTAAGCATTGTCTATTTGTATTTTTTCACTTTCATGAGAACTTTGAAATTATAACATATCCCAAAGGGTTTTTCACAGTGCCTTTTATGGCCTTAAAATGTAGCTGTACTGTCCCCATAAACTTGTAAACAGGAAATGCCTCTCATCTTAGTTTGAAATCAGCAGATCCTCTAAATAGTATGTATCTTGTGGAAATACAATCACATAACAGACAACCACATCTTTATGAATGTTTGAGGTTTGGATTGGTTTTATTATAAGTATTCATTAATAATTGATAGCTTTGTGAAACAAAATTAATTTTTGAGCCAGGAACATTAATACCATACCTGTAATCCCAGCTACTGGGGAGGCTAAGGCAGGAGAATTGCTTTTATGGGGTACAGGCAAACCCCTTTCCCCTCCCTGCAAAAAGTTCAAACACTAAATGTACATCCAACATTTATTAGAAGTTAAACCAATGATTATTAAATATAGAGCCTTTTTATCACTTATAGTTCTATGTTTAATTTGATGATAATATTAGAACAATGTAGATGTACATATAATTCTATGGTACTGTGAAAATAACAAACTACTTAAAACACCAGATAATTGAGGATCTTTGTCTTAGTTACTTTTCTTGTTGCTTTTGCAGAATTTCTTCCAAAAGCAGTTTAAGGAAGGGTTCCTTTTGGATCACAGTTTGAGGGCTCAGTCCACCATGGCTGGGAAAGTGTGACAGTAACCACTGCTTGAGCTGTGGCAGCAGAGGTAGGAGGCAGCTGCTCACTGCCTCTGCAGTCAGGAAGCAGAGAGAAATGAATGCTAGTGCTGGCCCACTTTATCCTTTTTTCTTTTAAGACCTCAGCCTAGGGGATGGTGCCACCACATTGAGGATGGGGCTTCCCTCCTTGTCTAAACCTCCCTGAAGACACCCTCACAGACATGCCCAGAGGTGTGCCTCATGAGCTATTCCAAATCTGATTAGGTTGACAAAGATTAACCATTTCAACCATGAATTTGGCTTGGCATGTATATTATGCAGCCACTAAAAGTGTCACTTTGAAGACCATTTAAGGGCAGGAAAATGGTTTACAGAATAATAGAGAAAAAACAGTACCTAAAACAGTGTGACTTCTTATTTAAAGAAAACTTACTGAAGAAAATCCAGGAAAAGAAAATAGTGATAGAACTTAGTTTTGATTGTGTTCCCAAACAAACAAACAAAAAAAATGAATGTTGAGCATGTGTTATGATTATTAACCATTGTGAATCTTTTAGGGGAAATGCCAATTCAAGTCCTGTGTGTACGTAAAGGGATGTTCTAAAGGGTACTGAAGTAAGAATAATGTCATAAAATTCTTCACAGGATGTAATCTCACACAGAACAAAGCTGAATAAGAAAAAAGGAAGAGAGATGGAAATACTGAATAACACTGACAACCAGGGAATTAAAAGCTTGAGTAAGGAGAGAAGAAAAACCCTAGAGACTTACCAGCAACTGTTTTACCTTCTACAGGTGAGCGTGGTTCAACCTTCATGGTGGGTTTTGTAAACAACATTTCATGTCTGTGGATCTTTCCCCATGCCTCAGCCAACCGCTTAGTTATGTGCTATATGTTAACAGTATAATAACAGCTTTAGTAGAACAGGTTTATAATAATAGCTTAGAACTACTTAACTAAGTACCAACCGTCATGTTGGGTGCTTTACATAGATTAACTCATTGAATTCTTGTTCTAACCCTGACGATGAGAAAACTCAGACCCAAACAGTAAATGATAGGCAGAATGCAGACAGTTTGCCTGCATTCACATCTACACGATACCTCGGTGATCTGCAGATGCAACATAAATTTAATAGTGATGACAACAGACATTATTAGACTTCATGCCAACCATGACAAAACTAGCCAATAGAAAAGCGCATATGTACCAGGGCTGGACCTCCTCTGGGGGGCCAGAGAGGTGGGATTTTTTTTCACTTTGTTATTTTTCGAGGCATTGCTGTGAACTGAATGAGACCTAATTTGACATTGCATCTAGGACACTGGTAATAGCTAATGCGTTTATGGGTGGACTTTGATGGGTCACCTATTGTTTTGTTTCCCAGCTGATTTATTCCATCCACCTCTGACAGTCTGATTAGTCAATCACAGAGGAAGCTGGGCAGGTGCAGGTCATAGCAGCAGCCTCTACAATGGTGGAAAAACCATCTCCAAAGAGGTGGGTCAGTAGTTGTGTGACTCCAGACCTCGAGATGCCTGAATCTTTGCTGGAGGGCCTCCCTGAGATTGGATACAAAGAGAGAGCTCACTACACAAGCCATAAGCATGCATTAAGCCCCACTGACAGCAAAGATTCTAGTACCTAATACTGGTAACATTAATTCTCTAGGAATAGCAGATTGGAGAACACCGTCAAATGGATGCAGGTGCCTCTAATGACCACTAAGTGGCAGCGGAGGAGAAAAATGCCAATGTTTAGTTTTGCATGTGGAGCGCACTGCTGACTTAGAAACCTTTCCCTGAAGTAAAACAGCACCTACCCACCCCCATGTCCACCCTCACCCCACACCCCAGCTGCCTTAAGCAGAAACAGTTTTCTTCTGTCATCAACCAGTGGTTGGGTGGTGGATGTTTAATCTTAAACACTTGTCTTTTTTTTTTTTTTTTTTTTTGGATCCATGAAATTACAAGTTTCTGTAGGTTTTTACAATTTCAAAATTGATAGAATTTCTGTTGTAAGAAAGGTAACAATGCACCGGGCACTTCTCAACCTGTGGGTCATGCCCCCTTTGGGAGTTGCATATCATAAGGTAAGAATGCAGTCGCTGGCCTTCAGCCTCCAAAACTCCCACACTGAGGGCAGCACCGAGGAGCTGTTGAGCTATGTCATGTCCAAGCCAGTGTGGTGTTTGTCTTACTTCTCTTCTGGTTTTGAGACATGAGTACAAGGTCAGTGAAGAAACTGTAAGAAAGAAAGTAGCCTGGATGCTTCTCCTTTCATGGCACTGTTAGTAAGGACCCTTAACCATGGCAGTCATGCTGGAAGAGCTTTGACTTGGTCCAGTGCAAGCCACATATGAAATACACTTCCTTTCAGTCCCTTAGTTATCAGTGGAAAAGACTGTCAGTCTATCAAGAGAGCATTGTCCTGGGCTGGAGAGATGCTCAGTGGTTAAGAGCACTTGCAGATTACCCAGGTTGTGTTCCCAGCACCCACTAAGGTAGCATCTGTAACTCCAGTTCCAGGGTATCTGACACCCACTCCAGGCCTCCCAACAACACCTGCACATACAGTGCACATATAGAGAAGCAGACACACACATAGATGCTTTAAATTTTTTTAAGTAATTAAGAGAATAATGCCCTGGACATCTTGTGCATAAACCTTCAACCTATCACTCTGACCTCAAAACTAAATCTAAGTAGCATACATACCAGAATCTGTTTTTTCTTGGAAACCTTCAGACCACACTCCTAGAGCATCTTGGATAAACACTAGTTGTCAAGCATATTATTTGAACATTTTCTTTTCTCATGAGCAGTGAGAATTAAGAATATTCCATCTTTCTGTATGAATTTTCCGTCTTTACAGGCAATGTTTTCTCTTTTAATTTCCACCCAGTCAGCATAGCTGCCAGAGGAAGACACTAAGACTAAAGGCTGGCTTTTATGTCAGTGAGTCCATCTTCACAATGGAGCTCCGTTTCTTTTCATTCCTATCAATCTCTTGAACTCTTTTTTGTGGTCACTGCTTTGACTCGTTCTTTTGGGATTTCCCTTGTTGGTTATCCTGACTGCCCAACTCCTGAACCTCCCAGCCTTACACTTTCTCCCTCTTGACAGACTGTCATGGCAACTGGCTCACTGTCTCCATGTGTAATCAGGTCTCTTCTTTCTCCTTCATTTCCTTCTACTACCCATCAATCTTTCTAGGCCAGCCTGTGTAGCTGAGCCTTAATCTGTTCTTTCTCTTCTATTCCAGATTCTATGGGTCTACCTCCTCTTCTGTGTCTCTATAATAAACATTAGTATGTGATTTCAATGGTTAAAAGTACAAATTGTATAAAAGGTAACTATAGTAAACAAATATGTAATGAGTAGTATTTACACCTTCTAACTCTCAAATGGTGCTTCCTCCACTGCACCTGAAATATTATGATCTCTTTAAGGCTGTGTGCTAGGAACACATCTATGTTTCTCATGGTGTGTTAAGACATGGAAGAGGGGAATTCGATACCATGTTCTGCTTTTGTATATATCAACAATGTTTAGCTATGTAGGGCTGATTTCTTCCCTCTTTTCTTGTAGACGAAACCTTTATACCTGGCTAAGCTGATCTTCCAGATGCCACAGAACAAGTCAACTAAATTCATGGACACTGTTATTTTCACACTGTACAATTACGCCTCTAATCAGAGGGAGGAATACCTGCTGCTCAAGCTTTTCAAAACTGCCCTGGAGGAAGAAATCAAGTATGTATAAAATCCATGGGAAAACACCCAAATGCTTGTTAGTGGTGGGTTTGCTCAGACTGATTAGGAGATGGTTTTAAATGGAATTTACAGTGGAATTCATGTTGAAGTATGTTGATTTTTGTGGGATTGAAATGGAATTTTGATTGATAGTTGAACTTCTGGTTTGTCGGAGCTATTGACTGCAGATTTCTCCTCCCAGAGATCCAGCCAAGTCAGCTTTTATTGTCTGCAACAGCTGAACACCAGAGCTTCTTGGAGACTTTCTAATTCTGAGTGACAGTACCTTCAGTGCATGGGGAAAGGTTATGATCCCTGCTGAAGGTCTTCTTTCTTGTTAGAATTTTAGCAAATTTGCTGATGTTGCTTTTGTCTCAGCTAATATAAAAATTACATAGGTAGCTAAATAAATTAGTCACCCAAAATGCATGAGAAATGTCCCAAGCAAGAGTGAACCTTAATGCTTTTGCAACCTCCTGGAGCCATAAGCTGTGCCAGCTTCCAGGGGCCTCTGAAGCACATAAGCTGGACCCCTGTGCCCTCAGATGTTCTGTAAGACAGTGAATGAGGATGCCTTTATTCCACTGCAGCAGAACTCATGATGTGCATCCCACTGCAAATAGACTCACTGTGCTCATGAACATCTATAGAGGCACTGGAGGCTGATTCAGGGCTGTAGGTGGCCTAAGTGGGGCTGTAGTGAGCTCTCTGTGTCCCAGAACTCCTTAACTGCAGGGCTTGGTTAATACACCAATAGGGCAAGTACAATCACCTGCTATGTTCATGCCTCCAATGCTTGCAAACAGTAGGTCGGTGGTTCTCAACCTGTGGGTCATGCCCCCTTTGGGAGTTGCATATCATCAGATGTTTACATTATGATTCATAGCAGTAACAAAACTACTTATGAAGTAACAACAAAATCATTTTCATGATACATGCCAAGAGAGATGTGGAGGAAAGTTCCACTTATGTCAACTAAATTCAATTTTTATAAAAGAGCAGCTGCCTGGCCCAAATTTTGAGGCATCACTATAAGAGCTAGAAAAGGGTAGAAACAGCATAGGCACAGGTGCAACAAAGTAGATTTGTCTGACCAAGAAATGACTTGGTGAGTACCAGGAGATGAAGCTGCAAAGATGGGCTGGGGTCATATCATAGGAAACACTGAGACAAGAGTGTGTGGGGGGGGAGGGAGTTGTGTGGGGGTTGTTATGTGTGTGTGTGGTGTATGTAGAGAGGGGGTGTCTGCTCACAGAGGCCAACAGAGAGTATTAGATTCCTTGAATGGGAGTTATAGGCAGTTGTGTGTAGGGGAAGCTGTAGCCACGCCCCTTACTCGGTATTGGTAATTTCCCACTATAGTTGTGAGACACCAAACATGATTCTGGGAACCAAACTAGAGTCCTCAGGAGAAATACAAAGCACTATTAACTATTGAACCATGTTTCCAGCCTCTCTCTTTACCTTCTGGGGAGCAATGGAAGGTTTTTGAACACACTCTTGTTGTTTTGTTTCTGAGAAAAGCATATAATCTGAATGAAACAAAGCTCTACAAGTCAGAGAAATGAGGAGAGTCATCAGGAGAAGGTGTTTTGTGTGTTTAACACACCCAGTTTGAACAAAAGAGAACATGTTGATGAAAATATATAAGGGAAAATAATAAGTTCCAGAGTGGCCCCTAGGAACAAGGTGTGGATTAGAAATTCAGCCCCAACAACAGGTTCCAAAGAAAGGAGTCACTCAAGCTATGTGCATAATGAATGAGGGGACACCAGGTATGACACAGCTTTGATGCCCCAGTAACTGGCTGAGTCACTGACTTGACCCCTTCCACTCTACTAGTTCATGCAACTGGAATGCAGAGAATTTGTCTAAAGAAATACCTGCAGAAGAAATAAAAAGCAATGCCTAGGTCTAACAAGGATGGAGATAGAAAGTAGAAAAGGGAGTAGTCAAGAGGAGATCTTCAGAGCCAGGTAGTCCAGCTATGGAATGCAGCTAGAAGCCACATGGCAGTGAATTTGAGAGGGATCCGAAGATGCCAAGATAGTTCATTCAATCAAGAAAGATGTCTTCCAAATGTGGCAAACAGAGGGGCAATGTCCCCGTCATTTTAGGTACCACCGTCATCTGAGTTGGCCCTGGGTCATCTTTGGTATCCCTGGTCATCTTGGCTGTTATCCATTTGCCCCTTACACCTCCCTGTAGGATGAGCCTGAGCCAAGACATCTTCATTTTGTCTTGGCTTTGGCTTTGCTTAGGTCAAAGGTGGACCAGGTGCAGGACATCGTGACAGGCAACCCTACAGTCATCAAGATGGTCGTCAGCTTCAACAGAGGGGCCCGGGGACAGAACACCCTGCGCCAGCTCCTGGCTCCAGTGGTAAAAGAGATCATTGAGGACAAGGCCCTGATCATCAACACCAACCCTGTGGAAGTATACAAGGCTTGGGTGAACCAACTGGAAACCCAGACTGGAGAGGCCAGGTAACAGAGGCAGGGGGACGCTGTCTTTGTCATACTTTGTAGTCATTAATTCTTAAAGTTATGTTTCTTTGGCTGATTTTGCTGCTGCTGGTGGTGGTGGTGGTGGTGGTGGTGGTGTGTGTGTGTGTGTGTGTGTGTGTGTGTGTGTGTGTGTGTGTACATGTCTATCTTTTCTCCTTTTTTGAGACAGGGTAGCTCACTGGCCTGAAATTCACAATTCAGCTAGGCTGGCTGGCCAGTGAGCTCCAGAATCCTCCTGTCTTCCTCTCTCAGGAGCTAGGATTATAAGTTTTCACCATCATTCCTAGCCTTTCTTGTTGTGGTTTCTGGCACTGTAGCTCATGTCCCCATGTGGAGGCAGTGATCACTTTACTGACTGAGTGAGCTCCCAGCCCTAGACTCTTGGTCTTCTTAATGCTCTATGGTATTTTCACATTGAAAAGCAATTGATCCCCACATCAACTCCTGTAATTCCTTTCCTTGTTTATCCTTTGTGTTTCTAAATCTAAACCCAATATCCTTTGTCAGTTTCCTATGAATAACTGTAAACAGGTGGATGTGGCTTCTTCTGGGGGTAGTTTGTGATCTAAGCAGTCTAAGCTTTGGCTTTCCAGCAAAAGGACGCCCTGTGAAGTAATTAAAGTCCTCAGAGAATTACATGGGTGGTTGTCATGGCATTGTCTGTCCTAGTAAAAAGTCATGAAATTCAAAGTGTTTACTGTAGGGTTTATCTAGTAAATGCTGTTATACCACATAATGGAGCAGATGCCTGTTTGCAATGGAAGTGTAGTTGTGTTTACTGACACTAGAAATAAGTTCAGGATGTATCTTTCTTTTACACTTCAGTATAATAACCCATTTTCCTTTTTAATGATTGGTCATGTATATACACACAGCTGGGGATTCTATGGGATGTGGATACATACAAATTTCCTGGCACCCATGAGTGTGTGAGACCTATGCATCATATACAGAAGGATTTGGAAAGTTATTTACTGAGATTCGAAAATCAGTTAGCTACATCAGTGCTATTTTCTTATTTACTTATGTGAAGTTTTTGTTTTATTTTTATTTTTTTACTATAATGCATTAGATTTGTTTGTTTTTCAAGACAGGGTTTCCCTATGTAGCCTTGGCTGCCCTGGAACTATGTAGACCAGGCTGTCCTGGAACTAACAGAGACCCACCTGCCCCTGCCTCCCAAGTGCTAGGATTAAAGGTGTGCACCACCACCCGGCTAGTGCATTAGATTTTTATTGCATTAAAAATAAAAAGAAGACAGACACCATGGAACACACCTATAATTCCAACACTTGGGAGGCATGACGATCAGGAGTTCAAGGTTAGCCTTACTGAGTGGTTTGAAGGAGAAAGATCCCAATGGGCTCATATATTTGAATACTATTTCCCCAGTTGGTAAAATTGTTTGGGAAAAATTAGAAGAGATGGCCTTGTTGGAAGAGGTGTATTACTTGGGGAAAGGCTTTGAGGTTTCAAAAGCCCATGCCATTCCCAGTTAGCTGTTTCTACTTTCTGTTTGTGGATCTGCATGTAAGCTACCAGACACTGTTCCAGCACTGTGCCTTCCTGCCTGCCATGATCATAGACTCTAACCCTCTGGAACCGTGAGCCCCAAATTAAATGTTTTCTTTTATAACTTGTCTTGGTCATGTTGTTTTGTCACAAGAACAGAAAAGTAACTGAGATACTTACCTACATAGCAAGTTTAAGGCCAGCCTGGAGTGTGTTAAGACCATCTCTGAAACTTTTAAGAAGGAAATAGGTGTTGAGGTTGTAGCACAAGGCTGCAGGTTCAATCAGCAACAGAAATAAGAGGGAGGGTGGGAGGGAGGGGGGGCTGAGTCTACATAACCTTTCTTTTTCCATTAGAGCTAAGAGAGAGGCTTGGAGTCCCTCCTGATTCAGCAGTGGTGGAGGTGCACTATGTGCGTCTTACTTAGCTGGAGTCATGGGCAATCTGCAGCTCATCCCATAGAGCCTGACTGCAGAGCCAACTGGTGGGACACTGGTGCTCATACATGGACCTCTGTGCCTGTTCATTTGAACCCTTGTGTTTTCAGCAAGCTGCCTTATGATGTGACCACAGAGCAAGCCCTGACATACCCGGAGGTGAAGAATAAACTGGAGGCATCTATTGAAAACCTGAGGAAGGTCACCGACAAAGTCCTGGGTTCTATCATTTCTTCCCTCGATCTGCTGCCGTAAGTCAATTTGTAGCGACTTTAGCAGTCTTTGCTGAAGTTCTTGGAATATTACCCGAGCCCCTGGAGTAAAGAGAGGATTTCTCCCTTGTCTTGTGTTTGCTATTTAAAATGATAATCCAGAGCCAGGAATGATGATTGTGAATATGAGACTGGACTGGACTATATAGCAAGACCCTATCAAAAAAAAAAAAATACAAGGTGGCCTATACAAATGATTTTAACTCATCCCCACCCTCTAATGAAGGAGCACTACCTCAGCCATGGCCACAAACAGCACTTGGGTGCTGGCATCAGCGGAAGCCCTGTGATTCCATTGCATCTCACTTTATGTTGAATTTTTAGGAAAACTGCAGAGCTTTGGTTGACTGGAACTATTGCTATGCTTCTAGCTCACTTAGCCTTTTTCCATTATTTTCTTTTGTCATCTGTTCCACATGTAGTTATGGATTGAGGTATATAGCCAAAGTACTGAAGAACTCGATCCGTGAGAAATTCCCCGATGCCACGGAAGAAGAGCTGTTGAAGGTAGATCCTCAAGGGTGACCTCACTGCAGCTTCTCTGGGGGTTCTGAGCTGGAATTGCCAACAGAGGGTTGTGTGATGTCCTTCGCTATGTGTGACTATAGATACAGAGCTTCTGTGGTTAATGACTGTCAAGGTTATTGTCTGTTGACACTAACTTAGAAACTTCACACATCATTGCAACTCTCAGTATTAGAACATTTGGGGTAAAACTGTGTAACATATAATGATAGTATGTGGTTATGTTCACCTCCTACATCTAATACTTTGTAAAGGTGTCCTGTCAGGGGCTGGTGAGATGGTTCAGGGGGTAAAGAAATTTGCCACCAAGCCTGTCAACCTAAGTTTGATCCCTAGGACCCATATGGTAGAAAAAGAGAATCAACTCCCAAAAGTTGTCCCTCTGACTTCTACATGTGTACCATGACATGTGTTACACACACAAAAATAAATAAATAAATAATGTGATTCTTAAACTTTTTAATGCTAAAAAAGAAGATTCGTGTCTGACAATGACCCACTCTCTTGGGAAATTTAAGTGTGAAAAGTGAATTTATACTTAATGATAAAAAGCAGCCAGAGTTCATTTGTCCCTTGGAAATGTCCTTTTTCCCTCTCATCGTGCAGATTGTCGGAAACCTCCTATACTACCGATACATGAATCCAGCCATTGTGGCTCCAGATGGCTTTGACATCATTGACATGACAGCTGGAGGTCAGATCAATTCTGACCAGAGGAGAAACCTGGGATCTGTGGCAAAGGTTCTTCAACATGCAGCCTCCAACAAGCTGTTTGAGGGAGAGAACGAGCATTTGTCATCAATGAACAATTATTTATCAGAGACCTATCAGGAATTCAGGTGAGAAGGTCCATTCCTTTTAAAAAGACGTGTGGGAAAATGGACAAGAATGACATGTTCTGTACCTAGAACCAGGGCCATGGAGGGGGAGAAGAATCCCTTGTGGCTGCATGCCTTCCAGCAGCTGCCACTGGGAGAATGAAGGGAAAAAACAGACAAGATGCCTCAGGCCCACTGTTCCCACCCCACCCCCTCCATCCTACTACACTGACTCCTTCCTGTTTTAGGATTCATGCTTCTGATGAAGCATGCTCCCTGATGTGGGACACACTCGCAGTATTTAGAACAAAACACTCAACTGATTAGTTTTGTTGAACCTAAGAAGATAACTTCATTTCTTTTTCCAAACTGTTTTCCAATTGGGAAGAGTTTGCCTTATTGGCAACAATGGTAGGAAATGATGAGTTTCCTTTGGGAAGGTTGGGGAAACCCCAGCATTTGTGTTTATAGATGATCCTTTGCACATATGCACTGCACTATACTTAACCTTTCTTCACTGTGTACCTAAGAGTTCATTCTGTTGTCCCATCTCTTTCTCCTAATTCTGTCACTGACCGTCCCACAAGGACAGAGAAGGAGTGAGTGCTGACAGTCACACAAGCATCTGAGGGCTCTGGGCAGAGGCTTCCATCTTGACTTGTGTTTGCTCTCTTGTCTGCAGTAGATTATAGAGTTTATGTGACATCAGTGTGACGTCTGTTATCCTCATTTGGAAAGGGACTTCCCATCCTTCATTTCTTCCAGGTTCACAGATTTCCTACTGATTCACAGCTCTGTGTGGCATGTGTACCATGTGAGGAGGTTACCCCAAATCCTCTCACTGTGAGAAGCTTTGATTTCTTCAGCTGCCAATTTTACTTCTTTTCACTAACAAGAAGCAATAATATGTTCCTCGAAAACTCTTAAATGCTCTTAGCCTTTCCTTTTCCTTCATTTTCCTTCATTTGTTTGTTTGAGACAGGGTCATCTTATGTAGCATTGGCTGGCCTGAAACTCACTGTGTAGACCAGACTGGCCTCAAACTCATAGAGACCTGCCTACCTCTGCCCCCCCCACCCCCAGTACTGGGATTAAAGATGTACATTAGCACACTGGGCTCCTTTTTCTTAAGTTATCCCTGTCCATCTCCTGTTTTCCAAGATTACCCTCCTAGGTGTGCCTTTTTCCTCCTTCACTCATTCTCTTCATTCCTCAGTACCTCATGAACAATTATAAGCAAGACCTTACAGGAAGACCTACTGTCACTGGGGAACATGACACCCTAAAACATGGCTGCCTCACACAACCTAGGTCTGGGAAGGAAGAAGTCAGTTCTAGTATAGAGGCCTCAGGTGCCCTAGAAAATATGAAAATGTGTCATAGATTATTTCAGGCATAAAAAACACTTGAAACTGTATAGAATAAAACACATATATATTACACACTATATATATACACACACACACGCATAATTATACACACACATATATTAGATATATTACACACACACATACCCTGCAAATAGTTGCATGTGATGTGTATTCCGTGTGTGTGTGTGTGTGTGTGTGTGTGTGTGTGTGCAAACGCGTGCAAGCGCAAGTGCATGTGTTGAGGTAAGTCATGTGCATGTGTGTGGATGTGCGTGTAGAAGAAAGAAGTTGATATTGGATGTCTTCGTCTCTCACCTTCTACCTCAGTTTTGAGATGTGACCTCTTACTGAATCTGAAGCTCATCTGTTTGGCTAGCTGGCCAGTGAGCTCCCAAAATCTGCTGTCTCTGCCATCCTCCCCATAGCACAGTTTCAGGCACATACCACCATACCTAACTTTTTTATATGGGTGCTTGGGATACACTCTCTGATGGTATGCTTCACCAATTAGGCCATCTCCCCAACACCAAGGAATTTTTCATCTTAACATTTTCATTGATGTTTCAAAGTTGTAACATTGTTTTAAAAGAAAAAAAAGAAAGAAAGCACTGGCTGCTTTTGCAGAGGACCTGGGTTCCATTCCCAGCACCCACATGGTGACCACAACCACCCATAACTCTACTCCAAAGCTCCACAGAGAAGCCCTATCTCAAATAAATAAATAAATAAATAAAATGAGAGAGAGAGAGAGAGAGAGAGAGAGAGAGAGAGAGAGAGAGAGAAAGTAGAGAGAAATGCTGCCCACTGCCCATGATTTGATCGAACTGGTTACAGGGCCAAAGGCACACACTTATCTCTCATCCTATTTGAGGACTAGAGACATTGACAAGCACCACCATGAAGAGTCACCCTAGAAGAAGCTATAGCAAGTACCCCAAGGTTGGGATGGAAGGGAGTACTCTAGCCATCATTTCACAACCTATTTTAGTGAAGCTATCCAGCTTACAAATTTGACTCTAAACACCTCATTTTCCCTATTTTTAGGAAATATTTCCAAGAAGCATGTGATGTCCATGAGCCAGAAGAGAAGTTTAATATGGACAAATACACAGACCTGGTGACCGTCAGCAAACCAGTCATTTATATTTCAATCGAAGAAATCATCAATACGCATTTAGTAAGTGGGGTCAAGAAGGGGTCTTGGCCCCAGGTCATGGATCCATTCACTGGAAAATGTCCGGTCCCAGCCAGACTTGCAATAGCTTGTACTCATGTGTCTACTTTTAAGCCCAATAAGCTCCTCCCTTAATTGCTCCCTGACTCTTGAACATTAGTAAAACCCTTCCCAAGCAAGACAGTTAACCTTTGCAATGCATGATGGTGCAGGCACCATCCAGGTTTAAACCCTGAACCACACAAGCCCTGGGATTTGCTCACCTACCAGAGCTGTGCTACCTAGACCCACCTACTTCTGCCCCTTTCAGGGGTGCTTTCAGCTTTTGCAGCCATGTTTTGGGAAACAAAGACTGTTCTCTGTCCTCTGATGCCTGGATGTATATCATTTAATCTTAGCCAAAAGGTCAGGAAGTGGTGTGCTCTGGGGGCGGGGGTGTGGGGAAACCAGGCCATGCAGGCAGATAAGGAAGCTCCTCCTGCAGGATGGGCTGTCATTGTTCTAAAACCAGGTTTCTTAGAATTTCAGTCTGTGCTGCGTCATGGTGCCTGTGGCTAGTTCTCATGCAAACATCACAATCAGCCGTCAGCACTCTACAGTGACACCAGGAAGGAATTAGGAAGCCTCAAGTGGCTTTACCATCATTTACTATAAAGATAAGCAGGCATTGGAGGTTGTATTGATAATTAGAACTTATTTTGCTTTTAAATAATATTCATTTGGGGGAATTTTTATTGTTTTGTGTTTTTCAAGGCAAGAGTGTCTATAGGTAGCTCTAACTGGCTTCAAATTCAATATCCTTCTGCTCTGCACCCTGCATGCACACAGGCATGCACTGCCCCACTGTACCACAGCTCACCTAGTTCACCTGGAATATTAGTTATTTACTTGGGGTTTGGGGGGGAGGGGGCAAAGATAGTACTTCACTCTGTAGCCTAGGCTTAGACCTAGAAGTTACTATGTAGCTCCCAAGTGGAATGATTATAGACATGAGCCACATGCTCGGCCTGGAATTTTTAGAATTCTGAAATTGAATTAGGTCACTTCTCAAACAATTTTAAACTTTGCTGATCTTAGAAATATACCCCCAGAGCACCCAGATCCAAACCTGAATCCTAATGATCACAAGGGATTCAGATCCACACCAAAGTTCTAGAGATGTAGATATTTCAGTGAAGAATAGACCCAGTTTTCTATTGGACTCACTCACTAGGAGGATGCATCTCAAACACCTACCTTTCAAAAGCCATATCCCAGCACCTCAACCCATCTAGGCTTGGGCAAGCCTGCTGCTTGGAAGTCTATCCGTCATCATTAAACACTTCCACAGCTTAATTATGGGTTTGGAGAACAGGACCCAGTTTTGACTTTTGTCTTGCAGGGAGCAGGGAGCTGACGTTTGCCACAAGCTCTCTATATGAGCCAATTAAATGCGTTGGTCAGCATCCTTCCTGTAGATCCCCTAGATCAATAGCAACACTGCCCAGCAATGAATTGTCCCCAAAACTAACTTTCTTTTTTTAATTTATTTATTTCTATGTTTTGTACATTGGTGTTTTACCATGGATGTTGGGTCTCCTGGAACAGGAGTTATAAACAGCTGTGAGCCGCCATGTGGGTGCTGAGAATTGAACCCAGGTCCTCCTGAAGAGTACTCAGTGCTCTTAACCACGCAGCCATCTCTCAAGCCCCCAAATAACTTTCTAATGAACAAGAAAACATGTACATTTCAGTACTGAACCACTTGACTCTTATGGCCCTTTATCCATCTCAAATAAATACGATAATTTCGGTCACATGCTTCCAGGAAGAAATATCCAAAAGAGAAGTAGTGGGACATTCTCTTTGAGAGTGAGGTTCTTTCTCACGGGTGCCAGAGAGAAAATGTTACTGTACTCGTTTAGATTTGTGGGTTTTAAAGAATCGTCTTTTCCTGTGCTAACAAGAATTAAAAACAGAACAAAGTCCTGGGAACAGGGCTAGTGACCAACTTGAAGTTCCTTTGTGCTGGATTAGGAGCAGATGTGATGGGACAATGCACCACAGCAGAGTCTGTCCTGCAGAGGCGTCTGAGGCAGACACAACCCATCAGCTGCCTGGCCTGCCAAGCCCACGGCTGTTTGCTTGGTCCTGGCTCTCCAGAAACAGAACTTTAGCATCAGCTCTTAAGACAGACTTTTTCAGAAGATGACTTACATTCTCTAATTAACAGGATAAAGGGTAGACACTGGCTACTTATAATAAATCCTCCATTTCAGAGATAGCAGCCAAATCAGCTGGCCTGTCTCCAAAGAGAATGAGAACATAAATTCACCACCCTGTGGATTTTCTTCTCTAACTCCCCCACAAAAAAAAAAAAAAAGCAGCATACTTCAAGAATCTGCCCTTCAGTTTGTATTATCTCTGTTTGTGTCTTTCTTTAAAAGAGCAATTCATATTCTTTTGCTTTAAAACTAAGTTATGTCTATCATGAGAAACTAGCATGCCTTGTCATAAACAGAAACTTGAAAAGAAAGTAAGTACGATGGAGCCAGGGTCCCAGCTCTGACACTGTGTGAATGGAGTGTGGCTGTATGTGTAAATAACCTCAGTGTTCAGGGGAGTGGAGGCAGAGGGATCATAAGGTTTTCAGACTGCATACCAAATTCAAGGACAGCCTGCACCACCTGAAGAACCCCTCTTTAAGAAAATAAGTACAATGGACACAGGTTGGGTGCATTCATTCCCTTGCCTTGAAGCTCTGTAACTGAGGCTACTCTTCCACTGAAAATCCAGTCATCCCCTGGTATGATAATATAGGCCTAAAACCCCAGTAGTAGGAAAGCTGAGGCAATGCAATTGCTGAGATTTTGAGAAAGACTGCATAGCAAGTACCAGGCTAGCCAGCACTACAAAGCAAAATACTATTTTTAAAAAGGAAAGGGAGAGGGAGGAAGACCAGGAGAAGACAACTATACAATTAGCAAGTGTCTGGGAGCTGTTGAGGAAATTCAGCATTAAACAACCCTTTAGGCTGGGTGCAGTGGCGCAAAGCTTTAATCCCAGCCCTAGAGAGACAGAGGTTGGTGGATCACTCACTGTGAGTTCAAGACCAGCCTGGTCTACATAGTGAGTTCCAGGCCAACCAAAGCTACCTAGAGAGACAAAAGTAAATAAGTAAGCATCCCTCCATTAATCTTACAGATTAATGGAATGGAAGAAAATTCGTAACAGCAGTCATGGCTAAACAGGCTAAAGAGACATGATTGTATTTGAAATGAGTATGTTTGATGTTATATGAATTATATCTCAGTTATTAAAAAGAAAGTACTGGCTTATGGTTATGATTCAACATTTCACAAGCTCAAGACAGTGACTGTCTCCTGTCCCCAGGGGTGCCGGTAGCCTAAAAACACTGTTTCAACTTAGTTAGAAATACAAACAGAACCAGATGTTTCATTCGTGGTTTCACCCTCCCACCCTCCTACTGCATCCTCAAGAAAACATTTCCTGTGAGACACCCAGCCCCTGTCACTCAGTTTAAGGCTTTATGGTATCAGAATTTCTGCTGTCCTTGCCTTGAAAGATTCTTAACATTTCCTGACCAACTACAATAAGGAGTGTTGGGAGGGTTCCTGAGAGATAGTTCAGTGGGACCTGAGTACAATCCTCAGAATTCACATTTTGGTTTGGGGTATGGATTGCTAAAGAAATGGCTCAGAGGTTAAGCCCACTTGTTCTTGAAGAGGTCAGGAGTCTGGTTCCCAGCACCCATGTGGTGGCTTCTAACTACCTTTAACTCCAGTTCCAGAGTGATCCAGTTCCCTCTTCTGAATTCCTGGGGTACCAGGCATGCAAGTGCTGCACATAAATGCATTCAGGAAAAAGCACTCATACACATAAAGTTTTTAAAAACCTAGACATGATAGTGCCACCTTGCAATCCTATTGCTGGAAAGGAGAAGGCAGGGAGACACCCTGGGACTTTGTGTCATCTGCCTTAGCCTACTCGGTGAGTTCCGGGCCTGTGAGAGACCCTGCCTCCAAAAAAAGAAAAAAGTGGGTCATGTCTAAGGAGTGATATTCAATATCCTCTGGCCTCTACAGGAGTATGTGTACATACCTATGCACGCGTACACAAACACACACACACACAGGGTGAGCCCTGTAATATTCTGGTACTGCAAGATTTGTCTCTGAATATAGATATGCACAAACCTTTCCAGCTGCTGCCAGTGGTTGGTGAGAAACTTCTGCCACGCTTTATAATCTTGCCCCTATTTGCTGTAATGGCTGTGGGAAACAGTGGTTAGGCATAAAAAACAAGATTGTGCTAAAAAGAATTTTGTGTACCCCTTTCCCACTATAGTGGTTTTCTTTCTTTCTTTCCTTTATGGTCTTGTGTTGCTTAGGCTGGCCTCAAACCTTCTGATAACCTTGAACTTCTGATCCTGTCTGATCCTCCTGCCTCATCCCCAGTGCAGGGATTACAGGCCTGAGCTACCATACCTAGTTAATACAGTGATCAACATCTCCAGCCCTTGCTACAGTTTCTTAATAAGCCAGTGACATTTCCCTGTGAGACAAAAGTTAAATCTGTATCTATGTCTACAACTTTAACAACTGTCAGAATTATGTTTAATATCTAGGCAAAGCTAGAGAGATGGCTCAGTGGTTTAAGAGCATAAACTGCTCTGGCTGGGTGTTTCCAGCACCCCATATCCAGCAGTTCCAGCTGCCTGGAGTTCCAGCTCCCAGAGATCACATACTCCTGTCTGGTTTCTGCAGACACTGTACTTACATATGCAAACCCACACAATTAAAAATAAAATCATTTTACATATATTTTAGATTTTTTAACTTAAATTTGCACTTTTTTTTGGGGGGGGGCGTTCCAGACAGGGTTTCTCTGTGACTTTGGAGGCTGTCCTAGAATTAGCTCTTGTAGACCAGGCTGGTCTCGAACTCAGAGATCTGCCTGCCTCTGCCTCCCAAGTGCTGTGATTAAAGGTGTGTGCCACCACCGCCTGGCTACATTTCTCCCTTTCTTCCTTTTCAACCTCCCTCCCCCAATACCCCTCTTTGCTCTTTTTCAAATTCATGGTCTCTTTTTTTCTCTGTTACTGAATGTGTATATATGTACATACATATATATTCCTAAATATAACCAACTCAGTCTGTGTAATGTTACTACTTGTATATATAATTTCAGGGCTGGATAATCAATTAGTGTGTTCTTCCCTGAGCAAGACTATTTCTCCTGCTCTCACCATTCCTTCATTGCTTATAGTTTTTTTGTGTAAAGGGGTGAGGCCTCATGGGCTTTTCACCATCCACTTTGGCATGTTTACTGGTGTCATTCTTGTTCAGCACATATTTAGGTAGTCATGCTGGTGAGACTTCATGGGTGTGGCTTCTGACATCACAGGCGACAGAATCTCACAACAAACTCCCTGACCTCTGGCTTCCACAATAGAGGGAGGCAACCAACAGTCCTACCCAGTTATGATGCCTAAAATCTTCTTTGAAAAAAAAAAAAAAAACACTAAGCAATATTGGGTGAAAATATTGAGAAACTAGAACTGGAAATCTGTGAGTCTAGTTGGCGGTGAAGACTAACATTGCCTCTGTGTTTGTTGTCATCTGTGTAGCTCCTACTGGAACATCAGGATGCCATTGCTACTGAAAAAAGTGACCTCCTGAATGAGCTGCTAGAATCGCTGGGGGAAGTGCCCACAGTGGAGTCCTTTCTTGGTGAGAACTTAGTTAGTCCTTGCTTATTCATTTAAAAGATAGCTACCGTTATCTACCCATCTATCTTTCTATCTCTATCTCTCAGAAAAAAAAATTATACAGTATAGTTTGATCATGTTTTCCCCTTCCACTCTTGATTGTCTCTTCCTCCATACCCACCCCAACACGCGCGCGCGCGCGCGCGCACACACACACACACACACACACACACACCAGAAATCAAGATAAAGAAGCAAGATACCAGTAAGACAAAACAACAACAACAACAAAAAAAAAAGCCCAAACAAACCAATATGAGACAAACAAAAAGTCCAAAAACATACTATTGAGTTCATTTTGTGTTGGCCAACTACTCCTGTCCCAGAAAGTGTGGCTAATATACCCAGTGAGACCCCATTGAAAAGAACCAATTCCCTTGCAGTAGGTGGGAACTAACACAGAGACCTACTACTGGGCAATGTTCAGATTATGGGAGACTTTGGATCACTCAGTCCTAAATGGGATGTCTTCATCACCTCCTTCCCCTCAAGTCTCAGAGAGCTATGCTGAAGAAAAAGCAGAAAGATTGTAAGAGCCTAAGGAGATGGTTGTCTCCAAGGAAACAGGGTTTTCCAAACATAACAGATAAGACATATGAACTCACAGAGACAGTAGCAGTATACACAGGGCCTGCTCAGGTTCAAGCCAGATGGGGTCCCAGCACTGAGGTGGGAGAAGTAGACAAGGGCTCCGACCATAAGCAAAAAATTGCAGTTGATACCCTTGCAAAGGAAAAATCAGTTTTCTCCTATGTTTCTGCTTCTACAGTAAGAACTCTCTAACTCAGGGCCAGGGTAAAACTCTAACTCAGGACCATGGGAAAGCATGTGCAAGGCCTTAGGTTCAACCCCCAGGACCCACCCTCCCCAAAATTCTGTAATTTCCTGCATCTTGGATTCCAAAAAGAGTTTGTTACTGCTGAAGGTAAGCCCTAGAGACGATGAATAGGACTTACCCACTTCACAAAGAAACCATGGAAAGTTAGCCTGTCCAAATATGGCTAAGTCGTTACTGTGTTGTCTAAAAATTTCTTTCATTCAGTTCTTTTTGTCGTTGTTCTTTTATGAATATTTATGCCCCACATTAACATTTTAATCAAATGCTTTAAAATCCACTCCAGATGTCCTAGAATATGCAGGCTTTAAGGGGCTCATAAATCTCCCATCTAATTCCTGAGCCTGTTCTGTTTCTTCAGAACCCTTATCTTACAGTATGAGGCAGTCACCACAGGAGTGAACTGGAAAAATAACACTTTGCCTTGTTTTCTTTTGTTTTTGTTTCCTTCCAGGGGAAGGAGCCGTTGACCCCAATGATCCTAACAAGGAAAACACACTAAATCAGCTCTCAAAGACTGAGATTTCCCTTTCCCTGACAAGCAAGTATGACATCAAGGATGGCGAGGCTGTCGATGGCAGAAGCCTCATGATAAAGTAAGTCTGGAGCTAACAGGTCATGGTTCTAGCATGACACAAACCATGCAGACTCAAGTGGGGCTAAATTTCCCCAGGCCGTTCCTTTAGAAGTAGGTAAATGTTGAAATGTGTCGTGTATACCCATCAAACCATAGGATAATGGAGCCTTCATCGAGGAGGGAACTAAATATTATAATAGACTGCAAAGTTGGCCTTGGTTTCTAGTTTTACATGTCATAATTAGATTCCTTGAAGGAATGAAGTGATTTAATTGAGCATGTGTTTTCCACATGGTTGAAAATTTTCCAAGAAAGGGGGCAGTGGCACACATCTTTAATTCCAGCACTTGGGAAGCAGAGGCAGGCAGATCTCTGTGAGTTCGAGGCCAGCCTGGTCTACAAAGCTACAAGAGAAACCCTGTCTCAAAAAAAGGAGGCGGGGGTGGGGGGGGGACACACATGACAGACCACTGCTGGATTTATTGGCTTTTCTTATTAAACTAATGCTGGATATGCTCAACAGCATTGACTGTTTATACCACAATTTGCCTGAGTCCAGCTCCATCAGGGTTCAGGTCCCAAAAGGAGTTGTATAGTCAGTGAGGGGACAGAGGAGACTAACTTGGTCTGTGAGTGAATTGGGATGGCTGCCCATTTATTGAAAAAAGGCTATACCTTGTATACTCTGTAATTGCACAAAGGGTTAAATGGCAGAAAAGGGGCCTGTGAGCTGGGGTGTGGCTTGAGATCAGGGGTTGAGGAAGCTAGCAAATTAATAGGCAACAGTCATATGTTAATGGAAGGGCCACAAATTACTCTTGCCAGAGATAAGAATGTCTCCCTTTTTAGCAAGCAGGAGTTTTCTTTAAGCTCTTGAGGGAATGGGGACCTTTGTCTAAGTGTCTGGTTTTGGCAAAAGGACTTTCTCAGGGAACCAAACACTCCATTATAGAATATTGCAGGGTTTTTTTGTTTGTTGGTTGGTTGGTTGGTTTTTTTTATTTTTTGTTTTTTGTTTTTGTTTGGTATGGATTAATTTATCCAAATAGCTAGAGCTTAAAGCAATCAAAGACGAAGCTAGATAAATGTACCCTGGTAATAGATTTTTCCACTGAGGCAGTAAGCCAGAGCAAGCCAAATTGAAAAAGTAAAAGAACAGGTTTATTCAAGCAAAGCAACTCTGGAGTGAGTTCTTCAGCCCCAGAGATAGAGGTCGGAGAAGTCACACACCTGAACAAGGAGCTTATATAACTTGTAAGTTAGGGATGATGATGATGATGATATGTCCATCACACAATGGGTTTGTGTCCATGTATGGTCACAAGCTGAATGCTTTAGGTGGGGACCTGGGTGGCTGGCAACTTCAGGGGCGGAGCAGCCGTAGCCATAGAGGAACTGGGCTTTATGGAGTCTTCCCTTTGTCCCAAGATTCTGAGTGGGCGGGGTTTGGAGAGACCCGATATGGGGCTTTCTGGATCATGCAGGGAGGTTCCAACCAAACACAAATATTACTGTGAACCTGAGTAGACCTTAGGAACTTATGAATCTTGATTATTAAATATCTTATTTATCAAGCATATGTTACTGATCTACATTTTCTAGCAGCTTGGTGTCAACTTGTATGGGAATAGACAGTTATCACGCCATATGAGTCCAAGGTGGCGGGGATTTTGTTCCAAAGAATTATTTTGTTTAAAGAGGCTGCCATTGTATACATTTTCATCCTTCAGAGCCCACACAAAATTTCCCAAAGGAAGAGGCATAAGGAAACTCCCATAACTCATAGTGATAATCATTAAAAATGAAAGTAAAAAAAGTGCTGGAGAACTGGGTTCTGTGAAGTCGAAATGCTGGAACTTTCTTTGTCAAGCAGCAATGGCCACCATGTGGTCCATGACACTACTACTTTTTAAACACACACACACATATAATTTAATATACATTTAATTGTTTGGGAATTTTATGCATGATTTTATTGTATTCATCTTTCCTCACCACGCTCTTCCCACCAACTTTGTCTCCTTTTTTTTCACTCCTTCCCATCAAGGTCAATTTGTTCTGCCCAAATAATCTGGAATATATGGTCTTCCCCTGGAGCAGAGTTGACCACCAAGGGGCTACATTTTTAGAGAAAACTGACCCTTCCTCTCCCAGCAGCTAACAGTTGCTGACAGCTCCTCAGCTAGGGATTTTGTCTGGGATTCCATGCTGGAATTTTGTCTGCCTTGGGCTTACACAGGTCTTACCTTCTTTGACAACCACTATGCATTCATATGCACTGCTCTGTTCAAAAGACTCCATTCCCTTGTAGTCATCCACATCTGGCTCTTACAGTCTGTCTCCTCATCCACAAGGATCCACTTTTGGAGGTGGGTGTCATACATATGTTTCACTTAGTGCTGAACATTCTGCAATCTCTCATTCCCTGAACTTGGTTGGCATGGGTCTCTGTGTTGAACATTGCCTACTACAAACAGAAGCGACTCTGATAAAAGTTGAAGGATGCTGTAATCTATAGGTATAATGATACGTCACCAGAGGTTGGTTTAATACTATGGCCGTTTAGCAGGATAATTATAGTGGGTTCTTGACTAGGGCCTAGGGCTTATCTAGCCATAGGTTCTTGGCCCAATAATGTTACCAAATGCAGACTCCGTCTTGTGGAGTGGGCCTTCTTTAACTCTACTAAAGTAGTTGGTTACTCCCACAATATTCATGTCATTATTTCACCACTGAGCATGCCTTGCCAGGCCAGACATTACCAGAGCTCACAGGGTTCAAGTCAGAATAACATTGTGATTACTGTTCTCTTCGGGTAGGGTGCATCCCACCTTCCACCATTGTGAAATCCAGAAGGAACAGAGCTTCTAGGTCTACACCAGCTTGGTCTTCCCATGTTCTATAACACACGGTCTATATTTTCATGTTCTATGTGAATCCTTCAGCAATAGGTCTTATTTCTTGCCCTCAAAGACTTTAATGAAACATTCACATTTAAAACAAATATGTATTCCTCATGTCTGTGCCTCTAAGTCTCTTAGAGGTAGAGCAGGAAAGAGATTCTCCATCCAACACAATAAATGAAAGTGGCATACATCAAAGGAATGTGCTGTCCAAACCATACAGTACTCAAGACCGTAGATGAACAAAGGAATTCATGTTGGTACATAGAACAGTTATATTCTGGGATGAGATGGAGACTAAAGGTTAGGAAGGGGGACACAGGAATAAGCATGCATTAATATGACATTGCATATACATATTCTGAGTTCAGTATCCCAAGTGCCAATGGTTATATTTGAGACAGAAGCCCCAGCACTAATGTGCTTTAGAAAGCGTTCCTCTTTTGATTTTCCCCAGATATTCAACTGTTCAAATAAATGCCACAAAACTTCTTAGGTGTGTTGTGTTGAGATCTGTATTGCGTTGGTGCCGTGTTTATTTTGTTGTCAGATCACGGAAGGCACCATCCATTCACTTAAACCTCATGGGTGGCTTGAGACTGGGCCCAGCAGTAATGAGGCCAGCACCACTTCTGCCTTCCAGAGTTTGAGGTCTTTTGGCTAGCAGTGGGGTCAAAATGCAGCCCCAGGACATGGGCTCAGCTGCAAGATAACATCGTGTCTGTAACCTCACAAGGCAGAGTTGCAGCCTTGTACAATTGATGACCAAGTCATACTGAACTTTCTGACAGTTCCGGACAGGAGGGGGAGAAAAGAGAGGAGAAGAAATATACACCCTGACTTCCTCTGTACAATGGCCAATTATCCAGATAACTGGAAATGCAGATGGCGTGGCCTGGCCATGCAAATGAAATTAGACCAAGTCTCCCACAAGTTCATAAGCTTTGTCCTTAGAAGTAATGGGAAGAAATCTCCTCTTAATTGGTTCTGTCTGTCTGAATGCCGTCCTCTCCGTGCCATCAACTCTAATGTCTCCACTGATGAATAGGAATCACAGTTTGGGTCATCTAAAGTATGAAATCATCTGAACAGCATATGCATGTTCACTGATTGGAGACAGGAGTCACCACAGTTCAGCACATTCTTGGAATTCACATTTTTACAAACAAAACCATAAAAGTCAGGCATGTTTGCGGAGAGTTGAGTCTTGGTCTGGGAAGTGCTCCTACCTTGCCCACCCTGGTCTTCTGCTGCAGACTCCAGCCCCCATACATGCTGCCAGCTCACAATCTCTCCTTTCATGGCCATGCTATGTAGATCTGGCCAGTGGTTTTGAGACACCTATAGCATATAACCCATTACTCTAACCATTTAAAAGTGCACAGTTCAGGATATTCATAGTCTGATACAACCATCAACACTATCAAGTTCCAGAATACTTTAGCTTGCTCAAGTCAGGCTCTTTGCCCTTTCTCTCCAGATCCTACTAACTGTTCTCTGTCTCTGTGAGCTTAACTGTTATAAATATTTTGTTTAAATGGGATTGTATAACATGTAGTCTTCTGAACCTGATTTCCTTTACCCATGTAGTGTTTTAAAGGTGCCATGTTAGGGGACAAATCAATATTTTATTCCTTTTCATGACTGGATAGTACCATGTGGAGATACCTTTGTTTACTGATTCATCTGTTAATAGACATTTGGTTTATTTGCATCTTTTAAATGTTTTAACTAGTGCTATTATATGTATGTTCAGGTACAAGTTTTTGTTTAAAACACCTCTTTTCACTACTTTTGGTTATATACCTCGGCATATAGATGGTCATCCTTTGTATAGTTTTTTGGTGGCCCACCAAACTCTTTTCCATAATGACCACACCATTTCACATTCCCCCCACAAACTACAAGGGTTCCAACTTTTCTCCATGTTCTCAACACCCCCTTCTTTTATCATTAGTCATCTCAGTGATCTCAGTGGGTGTAGAGTATTTCTGTGGCTTTGATTTGTAATTCCACATTCATTGGAGATGCTGGACAATTTTTCATGTGCTTATTGAGCAGTGGCACATCACCTTTGTAGAATATCATCCAAATAGAGTGCTTGCCTAGCATTCATGTGGCCCTGTCTTCCCAGTACTGAAAACAAACATCCTTTACCTAGTTTTAAATAAAGTTGTTGTTATTCCTGGCTTAAAAGTATTCCTTATATAGTCAAATTAGCAGATTTATGATTTGCAAATTTTTTGTCTCTTATACTTATATAAAATTTTGTATAGAAAAGGACATTGGGCTGAAGAGTTGGCTCAGCAGTTAAGAGTTTTGTTGCTCTTGTAGAGGAATTGGGTTTGATTCACAGCACCCACAGGGCAGCTCATAACCATCTGTAACTCCAGTCTCAGGTGATCTGATGCTGTCTTTCAGACTCCAGGGGCACCAGGCAAGTATGTGTTGCACAGAAAAGGACATTAATAAGGAAAAAATGCCAACCCTAAAGAAGAGAAGGATGGAGGGAGAACAGTGTGTGTGTGTGTGTGTGTGTGTGTGTGTGTGTGTGTGTGTGCGCGCGCGCACGCGCGTACGTGAACATTGCATACACTACTCTCAGGAACCTCATGAGGTTGGAGGTTACCATCAGAATTTAGCAGAAAGGGCAGGCAGATGTAAACTTTTCCCTTTATTCCAGTAACAGGCCAGTTACTGGAATAAAGATTTAAATCCAGATAAGTTTAAGTCCTCCAGAGCCTATACTCTTAATCACAAAGTTTTAGAAACCCTAAGGGTACAAGGCCTTTGTAGCCATACAAGAAAAATAATGAAAATTGCTGCAGGGCAGTGACACTGTCACATCTCTCTGAGCCAAAGGGGAGTAACAGATGGATGTGAGGTACACAGAGTGCATACAATGGAATAGGAAGAAACGTGAATTCCCCTGGCCTTTCTGCTTGGGCTGCTACCATTTCCCCAGTGCTACCAAGCATAGTGTATTAAACAAAGAAGCCTGTTGCAGAATCCTTTGTCATCTCAGGCTCTCCTGAAATGGAAGAGCTTTAGATGACAAAGGATTCTGTTTCAAAGTGTCACTTACTAGTCATATACTCGGCAAGGTGTTCCATTGGCATCATCCTCATAGAAAATGGCAGGGAGGGCTGAGACCATCCCGTGAGATCATGAGCTCAACAGCCTATAAATTATAAAGAACTATGCAACTGTAAATCTCTCATTACAACTTATGATTCACCTTAAAATATGTGACCTTATGGCTTTATTCAGCTTGATTTTTCACAGAACTATGTGTTTAACTTGGGCCAGTATTTGTGGTTTTCAATCACATTTAGCTGCTCTGGTGCTCACATTGTCATCCCTCAAGAATTTTCCTCCTTCTCCATGATTCAGTTTAAATAGTCATTATCCTACTGAACTATTCCCTTTTACCCTGGCAGGAGTGCTCAATGGTCTGCTGCTAAAAATACGTGCAGATATTTCTGCAATTTTAAGCATCACCAAGTATTTCTGAGCACTGAACCTTGTCAACCTTGGACACACTGTAAAGCATACAGAGCCATGGGTAGAGTGGCCAAGCCCAAGGAGCCTGGACAGTTTACAAGTGCTCTGTGGGCTTGTTTTTTAGCAGACTTCTGATGAGTAAACTTCCTGGTGCATTTCCTTATTCTTCAGCAATTCTTCCCCAGAGTTAGAGGTCTCTTTGTGTTTGGTTGAGCCTGTCTTAACTGATGGTTGAACACTGTAGAGGCTGGTACACAGTATCAGCTAGACACAGCTAGAAAGCTATGCTTTGCACTGGGTGAGGAGGGAGCATTAGGAAGGTTGTTGGCCACCAACTGTGAACCAAAACTGTGAACTCTCTATAAATACTACTCTGCAAAGGGTTAAAAACCTTGGGGGCTTTTCTTGAAAAGGTGCTAAAAGAAGAAGGGTGGTGACTTGGGCTATGACTCAATGGGTAGAGAATGTGCTTAGTGTTTTTAAGTTTCATCAACAGCAGAAACAGGAGGTAGGAAGGTAGGACACAGAGCAGGTAATTCCCACAGAATGATGAGAAACTGGATCATGCAGAATGGCAGCTTAACTTATCTGCTATAGTGCTAGACCCCAGAGTGTAAGCTTTGTCTACCAGTGAAGCCTTGCCATTAAGGCCCAGCTTTTCGTTGCCCCATTTGTGTTTCAGACAGTGGGCTGTCTTCCAAAGTCCTCTTTGTGCTGAGGTCCTATGACTAACTAGGTCTTCAGACTACTGGTTTCCGGTTGAAGAATGGAATGTTTGACTATTGTACTTTCTAAAAAGAAAAAAATATGTTTGTTTTTAATATGATCCACACATGGAACCTTAAGTTTTCTAAAAGCCACAATCTAAAAAGAATCAGGTGAAATTATTTCTTTCACTTTTCCAGTGAGAAGTTTATGGTATGATTTTTAAAACGAAACATAATCATTGTTACTATTTATAGAATATAGTGTGACATTGCAATACCTGGATGCCATATTCGGTGGTCAGATTGGAGTAACTTGCAGGTCTGTCACCACATTCATATATCAATGGTTTTTTATTGGGAGCTGCAATTGTCTAGTAATATGTCCTGTTTAACTCGATGTATCAAAACATTTTCATTTCTGTAAGTAATGAATGAATAAAATTGTTTAGCATTCTTCACCTCTGCTAAATCTTTAAGTTAGAGTGCATGTCCAAACTCCATCCATCCTACCTGGTCTAGCCAGGTCTCAGGTGCTCCTTGGTACTTGATGGTCAGCGGCTGCCATCTTGTGCAGCATAGCTTTCAAGGTCACAGGAGTGTTCACCATCTGTTAGACCCCTCACAAAGGGCTTCTACATGATGCCTTTCTGTCAAATTGTTTCCATTTTAAAAATGAAAAATGCAGGGATTACATAATTTGTACTGGTTCATTCAGCTCATAAGTAACCCAAAGGGGGAATTGGGAAGGGTGGGGTCTCAGGGTGGCCTTCTGACCTACCTGCCCATAATGCCCTTAGCTCCTTGGCACACAGTAGGGAGGGAGACTTGAGATCCCTGCCCTACAGGGATCCCTGCGGGTGCTGACTTGGTTATACAGAGTGTGAAGGTAGAATTTATCAGTGAATTCCACAGGCATGACATCATCTAGAATTCTAAGGGGAAAAAAGGGGCTTATTTGGGCAATTTGTTCTTCAGCAACTCGTGAGCAAATAAACAATTTTCTGTCCTGATGGGGGTGGGTATAAATGATGTCACTTATTTGGTAATTGGCTGAATATAGTTCCTAGAATGTTATTTCAAATAAGAATCACTCAATGTTGACATCTAAAGGTTGTTTTTTTTTTTTTTTTCCCCCAACTCAGTGTTTCTGCCTAAAGGCCAAGCATGCCTATCATCCAGACACTTAGGTTCTCAAATTTGGAGCCAGCCAGGGCTATATACTAAATCTCTCTTGGTTAGCACAATCATTTTCTGGTCTAATTCATTCCTGATGATGATGAGTGGAGGAAGCTGGTGTGTGTGTGGGGGGGGGAGACAGCCTTGGCCACCTCAGAACAGTGCCACCTCCCACTGGGCTATAATTAGCTGTGTACCCTTTGATTCCCTGGAGTCCTAGCTGTGTGGTTCTCAGACAGCCTGAAAATCCCCAGCAGCCAAGGGTCATGGGGCTAGAGGAAATCACTCTCCAGAGACCAGGGAGGAAGGAGAAGAGGAAGCTGTCTGCCACATTCTCTTGTCTTGTGGAGACTTGAGATAAATAGGAAATGAGAAAAAACAAAAAACATGTTTGCAAATGACTTACTTATCCCATTTCTAATGTCTCACATTTGGGCTTAATATGGCCTCACTGAGGGGCAGCTGCCCTTGTGCTTCACAATATGACTTATTTTCATTTCTAGTTTCATGTTGTGTGACCATTTCCTGCTGTGGCGAAGGAAGAAATTCATTCTCTGACAAACTGAAATTTGGGGGGAACATGGCTGCAATAACATTGAAAGTGCAGATCTGACCTGTGTGTAGTTCAAGGCAACTTCTGCTGATGTTTCTGTCTTTTGAAAGAGAACCTCTTCCAAAAGTCAGACTTCCCACCCTGTGTAACAGGGATCAAATGGAAATGCTTGCCTTTTATGGTATTTTTGTTGTTGCTGCTGTGTGGTATCTGTAGTATGGGCGATTGAATTTAGGGCCTCACACATGTTCTACAGAGATGCATCCCTACCTCCCCCTCGATCTAATTACATAACCTGGTCCCTAATTATAAGGGCAGTCAGTTGCTAAAGAGCACCTATGGAAGAAAGTATGGTTCAGCACTTCCAGGGTATTTTCCAGCCCTCAGCTTGTCTAGAGCAGCTCTCCTGTTCCCAGCTCCTCACAGACACAGACACAAGACCCTATCTGCTCATCTCCTATGTCCTCAAACATCGAGTCTCTGTGCTGGGCTCCCTAGAAGTCCAAAGCTTTCAAGTCCACAGAGGCAATGCAAGAAAAGTAGCAATTTAGTTATTATGTGTTCATAGGCTCAGAAGTCAATGCTGGGGTGTATGTGGAGGGGGAGATCTTCCTATATCCTTTACAGTAGCAGTCTATATCTGCAGCACCTGTCTCTGCTGCCCTTCAAAAAGCAATCTGTCTTAACTGTAAAACAAAAACATATTTCCATAAGGAATCTTATGACATACTTTCGTACATTTCTGAGAGACCAATCTTATAATATTAGCATGGAAAGCTCAGACTTGACTTTGCAGGCTTTTAGGAGCTTTGGACAAGAATACTTCACTTTAGGGTATCATCATTGAAACTGCTTTATGTATTCACATGAGAGAAACAGATATTTGTGCATCAAGACCAATGCCTTAACATTTGTCTCCGTTTTTTCATTTTTAGGACCAAAAAGCTGATCATTGATGTGATCCGGAACCAGCCAGGAAGCACACTGATGGAAATCTTAGAGACTCCAGCAACAGAGCAGCAGGTGACTTGTCTTTACGTGTGCAATAACAAGTACATTTGATGAATGGTGGTGTTCTTAGTCTCCATGCCAAGTATTCACTGTTACACAGGGGAACATGTGTCTGACATCCCTTACTGTAGACAACCAAGTTCATCCATATCTGAAGCCCATATGGAATACCAGTGGGAGAGAAGTGGAGAACACTTTCTCATATGTGTACTGGCTATTATTTTTTTTCTACAATAGACATTCTGCACCTTTCAGAGCATCTGGGTGTGGACCATAAGCTTTGTCATTCAGTAGATGGCTGGATAAAACAGTAAAGACATGCTTCTGGTTGATAGAATGGCAAAAATCCTTGTTATGTGCTTGCTAACTTTGAAAAGAGATGTCTTACAGATGAAAAGTGTTTTCAGTGTCTAAGACCATGGTGTCCCAGCGCCTTTACATTGCCATACATAACTTGGGTTTCATGACAGTCTGAGATTAAAATTGTATTAACATCTTTTAATATGCATCATTAAGCTGGGTTTAGTATCACATGCCTTTAGTCCCTGTACTTGGGAGGCAGAGACAAGGAAATCTCTGTAAGTTTGAGACCAGCCTGATCCCCATAGTGACTTCTGAGACACCCAGAACTAAATAGTAAGACCCTGTCTCAAAACAAAAACAAACAAACAAAGTGCATCCTTAAAGTTTGGTGTGAAGATGCATGCACAGGGCAGGAAGATGGGGAGTTCAAGGCCAGCCTGAACTGTTTCAACAACAACAAAAGTGGGAAAAAATTACTCAGTTCATTCTGAAATAAATCAATTAATCCCAGTGTTACGATGTTAGTGCCAATAATTGCTATTCCCTAATCAAGTTAACAGAATTGTCTAATTACTTCTTAATGGAAGTACTTATAATTTTCTTGTTCTTCTTAGTGTAATGGGTTGCCAAGAAATCATTCTGTCTCCAGATTTAATTTTTAAAAAATCAAAATGTTAAACCATCTTATGTGTGCAAATGTGTGAATGTTTTTAAGCAGTCTGGATATAAAAATATACTGACAAGATATAAGATAAAAGATTTTTAGCTCCGATTGTTTCAGTTTTTCCCAAATATATTGTAAGTTAGTGACAGAGACCATGAAGACATCTGGGCTCTTGTCCATCTGTCAGTACGCTTCCTAGCTTGTACTGTGGACATTAAGAACTCTGGGCCTTGGTTGCCTTACCTATTAAGTAGAAATAATTTCTTTTTTAAATACATACTTATTTTATGTACATATGAGTGCTCTATCTGCATGTTATGCCTTCATACAGAAGAGGACATCAGACCCCACTATAGATGGTTGAGAGCCACCATGTGGCTTCTGGGAATTGAACTCAAGACCTCTGGAAGTGCATCCAGTGCTCTTAACTGCTGAGCCATCTTTCCAGCCCCTAGAAATAATATCAACTTCTCAGGGAAGACTAAATGAGAGAGGGAAAACATGCTAAGTGGATGCAGTAGTGGCTGACACCGATTAACTATATTGGCTGCCAGTTCAATTATGTACTGCTGACCCAGCAAGCCATTTCTGTGCCCTGTGTGCCGTGACTACTTTACTCTAATAACATCTCTGCCATAGAATTGATCTGTGGTATCAGTTGTCTTGTGCAATGAAATGGCCATCTATCTCCTTGAATTGCAGTTGTCTTAGAAGGCCTATTAGCATTCATTTGTATGCACATCATGGGTTTTGGAATTATCATCTTCGAGAATATCTTTACCCTGTGGTTCAAAGGAACTCTGACTATGTCAGTGGTTCTGGAATCAGAATGAAGCTTGCTGGCTGCCTCAATCTTTAATGCCCTAAGTCAATGTGGCTGGTTTGTGAGGCTTTAGTGGGCTCTCAGAGACACATGTTAACACAAAATCTACTTTTAATTTTCTCAACTGGGCCACCCAAAATTGACACCCTTCATGCAAGGAATTACAAAGTAATGGTTATACTAAGGCAGTTGTCACCTTGGCAAGAAGGCACTGTCTTTGAATTTTGGCCAAATTAGGCCCATTAATACTACTGGATTTTTGTTTTGTTTTGTTTTAAAGTGGAAGTGATTTTCCTTCCAGGATTTACTTCAAAATCATAAAGAACACTTTCAGGTGCTAATCTTTAGACTTCAACTAGTGGCAGAGTAATTAGAGGAAAAGTGACTTTTGATATTTTCCTTTTAGGAACTGGAGCATGCCAAAGACATGGAGAGCCGTGCCATCGTAGACTCAAGAACTCCAGAAGAAGGGAAGCAGAGCCAAGCAATGATGGAAGATGCATGCCTGCCTCTTGAGCAAAAGAAGAGGAAGATCCAGAGGAATCTTCGGACATTGGAGCAGACTGGACACGTGTCATCCAAAAATAAATACCAAGACATTCTCAACGAGATTGCCAAGGTGTCTGGAGATAGTATTCTTCCTTTCTCACGTAAACATTTGCTAGTCGGGCACATGCTGGGCATCCAGCGAGGTAACATGAGGGACTTGTGGTGCATACTTGGTTTCTGTTTTCCTTAGTGGTCTGTATTTTTAAAGGTTTCAAGGAGATTCATGATTTTATAAGGAATAGATACAATGTCTCAAGCCAAAGATACTTGAGACAGACCAGGGGTAAATTCCTGGGAGTGTTCAATAGTGCTGTTACTACTTTAAGCCATGGCTACTTAGTTTTTTGTTTTGTTTTTAAACAGTTTCCTCTTTTAATATCTTATTTATTATGTATATAACATTCTGCTTCCATGTATATCTGCACACCAGAAGAGGACACCAGATCTCATAACAGATGGTTGTGAGCCACCATGTGATTGCTGGGAAATGAACTCAGGACCTCTGGAAGAGCAGTCAGTGCTCTTAACTCTGAGCCATCTTTCCAGCCCCTAGGCTACTTGGTTTTTTGTTTGTTTCTTTATGATACTTTGGAAAATATTTTTTTCTTCCCTGTTAATTGTCATACAGCCCAATTGCTCTTAGGATCTGCCATTGAGATGGTGACTGTACGTTCCTAAGAATTTGCTTCTCTGCAGTTTAGCCTTCTTTTTCATTTCACATTTTGCACTGAGAATTTCCTGCGAAAGTGATCTCAGCTTTGTTCAAGGAAACACAGGAAGTGGTTGAGATCTGTTTATTGATGATAAGGAAGGACATATTTGGTTAAAAAGTACATTTCATTCTTTCAATTCAAATATATGCATGAATATGGATCTGAGTTTAAAGGTACTTAAATGATTAGAGAAAAAAACTATTTTGTCATCCCCTGAGGGAACTACACAGCTTGATTCTTCAGTGGAAAATTATGGTCACTTTTAGAATAATTCTTTCTCCTTCCCCAAGTAATACATACAAAGAATTAGCATTTCTTGTTATAGTTCGAGGTAGAGAATATTTCTCTTGGGGTATATGAGATAGAGAAGCCAATGCTATATGCCATCAATGAGAAGGCTGTATTTAGTGATGAATTTTTATTTCAGAAGGTGCAGGGGAATATGCCTTAGAATTCCTGAAACAATTGGCTTTTAATTTGTTCACAATGGAAAAAATAATATTAAACAGGCACCATTTTCTCAAGTGAAATATTTTCATAGCTTACTTCACACTTTTTAAATTGTTTTTATTGACAGAGAGAGGGGGAGAGAGAGAGAGAGAGAGAGAGAGAGAGAGAGAGAGAGAGAGAGAGAGGAGAGAGAGAGGCTGTGTATGTCCTAATGTCAGCACATGTACCACAGTGTATGTGTGGAGGTCAGAGAACAACCTTTGTAAGCTCACAACCCCTATGTTTCTGAGGCAGAGTTTTTCTTGTCTCTGCTGTACAAAGAACTCCAGGCTAGCTGGCCCACAAGCTTCCAGCCAACTCTTGTTTCCACCCTGCATCTCCCATATCTGGATTCATGCTGGAATTATAGATGCATCCCACCTCATCTGACTTTCTGTGTGGGTTCTGGGGATCAAACTCGTGGCTTTAGTGGTAAGCACTTTTACCCACTGAGAAATCTCCCCAGACTTTACTGAGTGACTTTGCAAACCTAGATCTGCAAGTTTAATTTTAATACAATTCTCCTAATCTATAAACAGTGAGGCAAAACAGTTTGTATTCTAGGAATTCTATTTAAATCTAAGTACAGTCATTTCTTGCTATCTGGAGGGGATTGGGTTAAGGGTTCCAGCTAATAACCAGAATCCATGGATGCACAACTCCCTTAAATGAAATGCATAATATTTGCATATGAGCTGTGTGTGTTTTACTAAAAAGTAAAATGAAATGCCAAGACTGTTTCACTCTGGGCTCAAGCAATCTTCCTGGCTCAGCCTCTTAAGTGGCTGGGACCAACAAGTGTGTGCCATCGTGCCTAGCTTTCCCATATACTCTAGTCATCTCTCATATATATTTTTTTTCTAGATATTTACAATTCCAAATACAGTCTAAGTGCTCTGTGACTACATGTGACGCTATATTGCTTAGGGAGTAGGAAGAGAAAGGTTGACTATGCTCATTAAGAAGACAATAGTGCTTTTCCTCTGTATTTTCAATTCTTACTTCTTTGATCCATAATGTGAAACAACAGAAACAGAAAGTTAGTCAATTGTGACAGTTTTCAGTTTTGAATCTTCTCAAGTCATGAGAGCCAACGATAAGGTGAAATAATACGTAAACAAACTTTTTTGTCTTAAAATATTCTTTAAAGAGGGAAGTTCAACGAAGTCTGAGGAAATCACATTTCTTTTGGTTTCTTTGTACACCTTTTCTTTTACTGATTTGAAAAAAGAGTCCCTCATATTCCAGGCTGGACTATAGCTTGTTATCTCACTCAGGGAGACTTTGAACTTCTGAACTGCTTGCCTCTGCCTCCAGAGTGCTGGGATTACAGGTGTGCACCACCGTGCCTAATGTATGCGCTAAGGATTAGAGCCGGGCTGTTGAGCAGGCACTCTACCAGCTGAGCTACGTTCCAGCCTTTTGTACTTCTTTTAAAACATCTTTTCTTAAACTATTTGGTGATTCTCAAGTTACATTTTTGGCTTTGGGGCAGGAGTCTGTCTGTGAAATGTGTGTTTGTGCGTGTCTGTGAAGTACGTATGTTTGTGTATATTTGTGAAATGTATGTGTATCTGTGAAGTGTGTGTGTGTGTGTGTGTGTGTGTGTGTGTGTGTGTGTGTGTGTACTTTTCCATGAGTAGGTGTGTGGGAACCAGAGGTCAACATTGGGTGACAGTATTTTCAGTTCTGATTTCTCTCTAGTTGTTACTCAGTTCTATAGCTTACTGTGTGAGACAAGTCTCTCACTGAACCTGAATCTCACAGCAGTTTGAGCTGACTGGCTGGCCAATGAGCCCCCCAGGGTCTGCCAGAGTTGCATAAATGTACATGCCACCATGCCTAGCTTTTAGTGGGTATTAGGAATCCAAACTCAAGTCCACTTACTGACTCTGAGCCTACCTCTCTCATCTGGGGGAAAAATAAACTTTAGTAACCCTCTTAAAATAAAAGATGGACATTTTCCAGTTCTGAAGCAGAAAGTAATAACAATGTGTTGTGGTGTGGTAACATATATAATAAGGTGCCTGAGATACACTAGAATCAGCAGTTAGCCACTGGCCTGCTGTTTGTTGCTCTTCATCTAAAGTAGCAATCTAACAAGGCAAGTCTTGCTTCAGCTTATCATTAGAGCCTTTATTTGTTTCAGGATATTCGAAATCAAAGAATCCACCGCAAGCTTCGAAAAGCTGAACTGTCAAAACTTCAGCAGACCCTGAACGCACTTAATAAGAAGGCAGCATTTTATGAAGATCAAATTAATTATTACGACACCTACATAAAAACTTGTGTAGACAACCTAAAAAGAAAGTGAGTTCATGATCATTCACAATGTCATTTGATTGGGGAGACTACAGTACTGGTGGTGACATGGGCTGGTTCTGGACATATTCTAGTTTTGTTTCTATTGCTGATAAAGACCATGACCAAAGCAGTTTGGGGAGGAAAGGGTTTATTTGGCTTACATTTCACCCCAATCACAATCCATCATTGAGGGAACTCAAGTAGCAACCTGGAGGCAGGAACTGAACCAGATAACACAGAGGAGTGCTGCTTACTGGCTTGCTTGTGGCTTGCTCATCCTGCTTTCTTATAGAACCCAGGAACAGCCTAGGGATGACACCACCCACCATGGACTGGAGCCTCCATTATCATTAACTAATTAAGAAAATGCCCTATAGGCTTGCCTTTATCCCAATCTTATGGAGGCATTTTCTCAAGTGAGGCTCCCTCAATTGACTTTAAAACCTTGAATGACTTAGATTGTGCCAAGTTGACATGAAACTATCCAGCACATATATATTAACTTGATTTGAGAATGTTTATGAGGAACAGGATTTTGTTTACCTGATAGTGTTAGATAAGTCATGTATTTGCTAATTTCACAGAGCAACTTAACAATTGAAAATTTAATGATTTAAAATTCCTTGATGGCTTTTTTTTAAGTCACTACTGACACAATAGGACAAATTTGGCAGCTCTCATATCCATTAGTATATGAATTATAGATTTTTTATGCACAATATAAGACTCTCAGTGACTATTCTTTGCTGATAATTATTCTTATCACTAGACTGTGTCAATGCTGATAAAACTTTAATTATCCATTTAGATGTGTGATACAAGATTTTCAGATAACCTTTGTCTGCAAAAGGGCAGTAGGAAATGATACTGTGTAGGAAAATCGATGGTATTACTCATAGGAAGTCTGACTGTTACAGCAACTTTAAGCCACAAACTCTGCAGTCCTGATATGGGTTCGGAGGCTCTCATGCATCATGTGATCTCCATTTTCTCATGTTTAACATGGGATTGAGAGTGGCAGCTTCTCAAGTATTCCTACAAAAGCTCAATGAAATGATTTATAGCAAAGGATGCATTAATTTCAAAGCACCATGGAAACCACTCATTTTGGAAAATACAAATATGTATAAAGTATATATTTGGAATGGGGCTAGCCATGTAGTGTTTACTAAATTAGAGAACTTTTATTAATACCTTCACTTTGGAACAGAAAGTTCATGTAATTACTCCAGGGCTACTTGCAATAACTTATAAGACAGACACTTAGTTCAGAATGCCTGAGAATACAGCATACTTTTTTATTTTAAATGCCAACTTCAGTGGCTTAGGAAATCCAGTTGGGTAGTGATTCCAGAGCAAGGTGAACATTGTCACCTTTTATTGGGAGAGGAAATAGCTCAAGTCAGTATAAGAGGGCCCCTGTGAAGAGTGGGGTCACTGAGCATGGCTGCTGCACTGCCTGAACCATCTTGACAACAGGTGGTTGTTCTCATTTGCTCAGAAATTCTCGGAGGTCGATTAAACTGGATGGAAAAGCAGAACCCAAAGGAACGAAGAGAGTGAAGCCAGTGAGGTACACAGCAGCAAAGCTGCATGACAAAGGTGTCCTATTGGGCATAGATGACCTTCAAACCAACCAGTAAGTAGAGCCTAGAACCTACTGAGAACACACCTGCCCTCTACTCACACACAAGGGGACTGAGCATTCTTCTGCTTCCCTGGGTGGCTCATAGGGCTTTGTTCTGCCAAGACTTAGCAAGGATCACTAGTCTTACTCCCCCAGACCTTTAGTATCTGGTGCTGATATGGTCAGTCCTATGAAGGGTGTGTATCCAGAAGTTATCTGTTTGTCTAATATGTGGATCCTCGGGTCTTCTCTTGGTTTTTTCCAAAGAAGTGCATCAGAGCAGTGGGCATAAAAGGCTGCCTTCTGATCTTGGTGCAAGAGCCATCTACAGTTGCTAAACAATGGCTTTGCATTCCAAACCCACCAGCTGTGCCAGTCCCTGGTCAGAACTACCTCCAACAGAGTGCTTGGAATGTGTGAATTCAAGGTGGAAGGACAAATAGAAGCCCATCAGGCACAGCCCTAGCAGGCACACCATATATTCAGGGAACCTTCCTATCTTCCTTTGTTTCAAGAGAAGTCAGCCACTGGCTTTGGCCTCCTCTCTGACTCCACCCCTACCCCTCACCATCTTTGAGGGCCTGACCACAAAACCTTACTATATATGCTCAGAGAACAAGTCTATTACTCTCTTGAAGTTTCTGTACTCTGCTGCCCAATGGTAGTATAGGTCAATGTCCAAGCATTACACCTGCTATCTCCCTTGTAATCAAGCATCTAGTTCAGATTGGAACAGTGGCCTTCAGACTGGACATTTAAGGAATGGAGTGAAGAGATGATGCAAGATGCCAGGCTGCCTTAGGCTCTTCTGCTCACTGGTTCAAGTTGAGGATCTGTTAGGGTTCACTTGTAATTGCCTGAGCCTGACTGCTCCTCTTTTTAATAGGTTTAAGAATGTTACATTTGATATCATGGCTACTGAGGACATGGGCATCTTTGATGTCAGATCCAAATTCCTTGGTGTTGAGATGGAAAAGGTGCAGCTCAATATTCAGGTAAGCTGGGATTTTGTATGGGGCCACAGAGGCTCTCTCTGCCTTACACAGTCCCTGACAACACTGCTGCAAAAGCCTGAGTTTAACTCCTGGAACTATGGAACTCAGATGGTGGAAAGAGAGAGCCTACTTTTCCAAATTGCCCTCTGACTTCCACTTGTATGCCGTGTGTGTGTGTGTGTGTGTGTGTGTGTGTGTTTGTGTGTAAATTTTTAATTGTAAGATTGAAATGAAAATTGTGTCTGATATTAACTGTTTTTTCCCAGTACTGAAGTTCAAACCCAGACCCTCTCACACACAAACTAGCTCTGTACCTCCAAATTATAACTACAGCCCTCTCTCTACCTTCAAACCATTTTCTTCCATGTAGGGCAGTATAGCATCGCTCACTGTCATTTATGGACTTGCTAAGATACAGCTCTTACCTCAGAGCTGCCACATCAGAAGTCCCCAGGGCTAAGCTCAGGGTCCTGAGTCCTAACTAGCCTGTATTTTTAAGCATACTAATGTTTTGGAAGCCCCAGCGGGATTATTGGATCACCATCCAATCTGTTTCACCATCAGTTCTTCTAGTATACTTTAAACTCTGATGTCATACAGATGTACCATCATCCCTCTGGTTCTAGGACTTACTTCAGATGCAGTATGAAGGGGTGGCTGTGATGAAAATGTTCGATAAGGTGAAGGTGAACGTGAACCTCCTCATATACCTGCTCAACAAGAAGTTCTACGGAAAGTGAGGTGCCTGCAAGGAGCACGTGGATTTTCTATGGCCTGGGTTGAAAAATGAGTTTGTCTAGTATTTTTGTTTTAAAACATGATTGAAATCACTGCTTATAAATGTGTGTTTTTTTTTTAAAAGACCAAAACTGTTATGAAGAATGTAGCCACGTGCCTTTTTGATAATTGGATACTACAGCAGAGTGAGAGACAAGGTGGGCAGGTGGGATAGACACACTCACTGTACTGTGGTACAGGTACTCCAGCTGAAAGCTCTGAACACCCTGTGATTTGTTTTAAAGTTGGAGGCGAAAGTCTAGCTGACTAGGGACAAATGTATAAACCTATTTTCCTATGAAAAAAATTTTAAATGTCCCACTTAAATGATGTAATTCTTCATAGATTGTTTTCTATCTGTGGAGAAGTAGAGATCTAATTAATTTGTAATGAATTATTTAGACATATAGTTCTAAGCCCTGCCTTCTGGGAATTATCGGTTTTAAAGAGAACTTTTGTGCAATTCAAAATGAAGTTTTTTTATAAGTAATTGAAAGTGATAATACAATAACACTTTCTGTATAAAAGTATATATTTTATGTGATTTATTCAATTTACTCAAAGTGCACTACTGCCTCATTGAAAGGCTTCTGTATGAGGAGTCACATGGACCGACGACCATGGATAGCAGTTATAGACCCCCACCTTCACCCCTCACAATTTATTTGAATACTTCAATTGTGCCTCTCAAATTTTTTGTAATGCTATAAAATCAGTATCTAGATGGTTTTTAAATGTATTCTTTGAAAATTGTTTTATGTAAAATAAATGTTACTTAATTACATGAATGTGGTTTATAGGTTGTCTTAATAAATCCAACTTACTTAGTGGGTAAAAGACTCCTGGTGGGGCTTCTCAGGAAAAGTAGTCATTTACCCAGAGCTGTAAAAATTAGGGTACAGAGTAAGCCGCTGTGGGAGGCAACACAGGACCTCATGTTTAGCCATTCATGATAAATGGATCCACCATTGATCCAAAGATCCAGGTCAGGTAGTGGGTCTTGTACTTACCACTCATTCCCAACCAGAGAAAAAAAAAGGCAGTTCAGAATAAAATACTTTGCATTACAGAGGTCACTTCTGCCTACTTCCAATTGGCCAATAGTAGGTTACCGCTGGCTAGAGTCACTGACTCTGTTGTATGGTTATAACAAAATACCTGAAGCTAGGCACTTTATAAAGGGGGAAAATGCTTATTTAATTCAAAGTTCTGGAAGCTCTGAACAGGCTAGCAGCATCTGCTTGATATTATACAATGGCACTTGAAGAAGAAACAAATACCTGGAGTCCCCTTCCCTTCCAACAACCCACTCTGCTTGCTGTCATTAATCTCATCCCAACAGACACAACCTACCCGAAGCCCTAATCTGTTCTCTTGAGGACATTATTCATGAGGGTAAAGCTCCTATGATTTAATTATCCCTTAAAGATCCCACCATTTCTCAACATCTTTACTGAGACTCAAATGTCAATATGGGTTCAATGTGCAGATTGAGGACAAACTGTAACAATCCCTAACTAGGCAGCTAAGTATCCAGTGAAAACCAACAGTGGAGTGGGAATGGTTCTGTTATTAAAGAGAAAGAGAAAGCAGAGTAGGGACTTGGACCCTCGGGCTCGTCACTTAGCTCATTCATTCAACAGGCTTTTTTCCCCTTAGGAATTGTAAAATAGGCTTATTTGACATAGTGTACTTAAGTTTAAGAATCAACAGAATTTGGAAAATTTTGATAAGTGGACTCTTCTATTTTTATAATAGTTTCATACTACATTGATTTTTCAGATTTTAAGTTTTCTATGTATATGAGCTTTTTGATTGCATATATGCATGTGCACCACATGTCTGCTCGGTGTCCATGGTTGTCAGAAGAAGGCATCAGGCCCCCAGGAAGCAGAGCTATGGATGGTTACAAGCCACTATGGGGGCCCTTAGATTGAACCTGGGTCCTCTGCAAAAGTAGCAATTGCTGTTAACTGCTGAGCCAGCTCTCTAGCCCCAAGCAACATACATTTTTGACTTACTGCAGAACAATGCTATGGGTGTGGTTTGTTTTTGTTTTGTTTTTCCATATCACTAGATTTAATGTGGAGCTTAGTAGAAGCATTCTGGTAAGTTTCCCCTTAAGAACAAATCTTGCTCTCCTTACTACCAGTATTGGAAAGAGAGAATGTGGCCAGGAGCTGCAAGGATAAGGGCATGAGTTAGCGCTCCTTCTGCTCCAGGAGGGACTTGGAGTGGAAATGTATACATGAAAACCCAGGTGAGGGAGCAGTGTTTGGAAGCACGAGCCAGTGTTCCCTGGCATCTTTAAAAAGATCCATCTTGTTCCAGCAGCAGAGCTGGCAAGCTGCGTGTGTAAGTAAAGACACTTGGATCATGCCAGTGTCCTCAGGACATTTGATTATGCCTCAGGAGAACCAGGAGTGTGTTTCCCATTGTCCCTCAAGATAGAATTTTTTGTGTGTGCAATAGTGTTTTGCCAAGGGTATCAGATTCCCCTGGAACTGGAGTTACAGACAGTTGTGAGCTGCCATGTGGGTGCTGCAATTGAACTCGGGTCCTCTGGAAGAGCAGTTGGTGCTCTTAACCACTGAGCCATGTGTCCAGCCCCAATAGGGATGTTCTTTGTTGAGATCTTCGAGGGGGATAGCTAAGGCTGACCAGAGGAGGAGGAATGTAATGAGGAAATGAAGCAACAACAAGCAATGGGGCCTTGCATGCCTCTGAACTAAGTCTGTAGATACTATTGGAGCCAAAGCCTGGGCCTCTCATCTTCTTTACCAAATCCTGCCTGCTTCTTCCCAATTACTCACAGCTTTTCTCATTCAGTGACATTTTTTAAATTTCTTAAGTGTGTGCAGATAGCGTAAGTGTGCATATCTGTGGGCTTGCACACTTATGTGTGGAGCCAGAGGGTCAACTTTGAATGTCTTCCTCTATTACTCTTTCAACTTATTTTTTTGAAGTAAGGTCTCTCATTGAACCTAGAGCTTATCTTTGAGCCAGGCTGGCTGGGTAGCCTCTGGGCTCCACCTGTCTCCACCCCACCCCACCCCCACTCCTAGAAAGGTGGTTATAGGCATGCACCACCATGTTCAGCTTCTCTGTGGATTCTGGGACTGGAACTCGGGTCCTCATGCTTGTGCTGCAAGCCCTTCCCCTACTGAGCCATTTCTCCAGCCCACAGCAGACTCCTTTGCCTGTATAGAAGATTAACACTGCACATTGGGACTATAATGATCTTTACAAAGCTGGTTCCCGTATTTTGAGATGATCACATTTAGTCAAAGAGGGTGACAGCACTGTGTTCCCCCCAACTTCTACCATGACATCGGGCATTTTAGTTCATTTTTATGCAGGGTCTCACTGTGCAGCCCTGGCTGGCCTTAAACTCGAAGGGATTCACCTGCCTCTGACTCCAAGTGCTGGGACTAAAGGTGTGTGCCACCATCCCTGGACCATTCCTGGCATTTAACAAAGACAAAGCATGGCAGCACCCCCTGCCCCAGCCACTCTATGAGCTCCAGTCAGGAAGACCTGTCTCAATTATTCTGGAAGTCAGTGGCCAAGTAAGATACCACCCTGGTAATCGCTGAGTGGTAGAGAAGAACTGCAATGTGTAGGCTCCAGGGTGGCCAGGGGTGTGTGTATGGACACTAATTAGAGTTACTGTTCATGGTATGACTTTTATGATTTCTGTGGTTAAGTGGGGGTTAGTGGTATTCCTCAAACATCTCAAGAAGCAACCACAGAACTGTGGATGGTAAAAAGTGCTCTGTATTTTGAAAGACATTTCATGTGTATTAGACCTTACTGCCAGTTAGCTTTTTGAAAGTGCTTTGCATGTGGTACTGAAACTAGGACCTGGTAATAGGTTAAAATAGAGCCCCCAAGCTCTGTGGCAGTGGTTCTCAACCTTCCTGACATGTTGTGGCCCTTTAATACAGTTCCTCATGTTGTGGTGACCCCCAACCATAAAATTATTTTTGTTACTACCTCACAGTGGTAATTTTGCCACTGTCATGACTAATGTACATATTTTTTGGAGATTGAGGTTTGTCAAAGAGGTTTCGACCTAGAGGTTGAGAACCACCATCCAGAAGCTGTGTTTCAGGCTTTGTCAGTTCAGTGCTGGGCAATACCTTATAAATAGTAGTGTGGTAAGAAGTCTGGAAATGGGGTGAGGAGGAGAGAATTCAACCCTTCCTGAGCCCCTCATGAGTCCAGCACGACTTAGGACAGACAGTTGGATAGATGGGGCTTTTACTGATAATCCAGTGTTAACTGAGCTCCCTGTCAGCTCCCATATAAAACAGCTGGTGTGGCCTTAGTTGGAGGCTTTGTTTTCCTTAGGACCTAAAATCTCTAAGCTCAACTACCCAGGAGTTTTCCCCATGTAACAGGAACTGAACTTTCTGTTTTAAGACAGGATCTCATGTAGCCCAGCTGGCCTCAAACTCACCATAGCAAGTGGCTGAGGATACTTGAACTCTCGGTGGTCCTGCCCTTGCCTCCCAAGAGCTATAATTACAGGTGTGCACCACCTCCGTCTGGTGAACAAAAAAGTTGTTTTCTTTCTAACAGATATGAAATTAGACAGATACTGAATTTGACCTTTGCTCAGTAATCTGAGCCTTGCAGGTGGTTTACCACTCTCCTGGGGGCTAAGTAGTGGAAATACTTGTTTCTTCATTATGAGACACAAATTATATTTCTAAACCGAAAATACCAATACAGGTTTGTAACAACAAGAGATAAAAAACAGGCCTCCTCTTGGTTAGATTGTGACTTACTTAACCTGTTTGTTTGGAAAACAACTGTGGAGGTCTTATGCAGACCAGGAAGTGCCTCACTCTTATTTCCTGTGCTTTCACACCAACAGGTGTTCATATTACCACCACTAGATTCTAAAAGGAAATTAGTAGGTGAATTTCTAGAATATTCTATTATCTTTGGAAAGCTTTGATTAGAGGCATGGAAACAATACCCGAAATAGACAGAAGGGTTGCTGAAAAGGAACAGTGCTCCTAACATCCTGGGATTAAAATTTATACCATGATGATGCATGTGCGTTTTTAAAGATTGGAATACACCATCCACACAGTGGGATGGCTCACACTATTTGGTGCCAGGCAAGTTCAAATCAGGACTGTGAATTACCCGAGTGTATGACAACTAATCCCAACCGGAAGGATGCTGTAAAGCTGAGACTCCTTTGCAGGGAATGTTCATTAACTCTGATAGGCAGGCTGTCCAACTCCACGAAATGGACATTTACTATAAAAGTGACAGAGGGGTTGGGCATAAGTGGCAGGGAACGAAAGAAGCAGAGGAATTGATTTTTTTTTCCAAGAGTTCTAAAGGGCTTACAATCATGACAGAAATGTTGTCAAGCTTTTAGGACAAAATAAAGAAAATGTCATCAATAGACCATAATACAAAGTCCATCTGAAGAGGCAGGCAGAACTTCCAGTGTTTTGGTGGGATGTTTAGTGAAGCTGACAGAGGCTCATAGCTGGATAAAATGTTTGTACAAGTCAAAATGTAACATGTAGCTGAAATGGCTATTTGGGGGAAGGAGTGAATATTAACCAACTAAACAATGAGGTCAAAAGTTGGAGTAAACCATAAAAAAGTAAAAGGGAAGAAAAATGTATGATTGTATACTTTCATGAAAATTTCTCCTGACACCCCAATACTATATTGCAAGGAATATACAACAACTTAAAAATACAAATAAAGCTGGGCATGGTGGTGCATGCCTTTGATCCCAGCACTTGGGAGGCAGAGATAGGAGGATCCCTGTGAGTTCCAGGCCAGCCTGATCTACAAAATCAGTTCCTGGACAGCCAAGGCTACATAGTGAAACCTTGTCTTGAAAAAAAAAAAAAAAGAAAGAAAGAAAAGAAAAGAAAAGAAACAAACAAACAAAAAACTGTGTGAAAGTTAATGACACTGAAAATAACAGAACAGTGAAGAGATGCCTCAGTGGTTAAGGATGTGTGTGGTTCTTCCAGAGGACCAGGTTTAATTCCCAGCACCCACATGGTGATTCTCAACCATTGACAACATCACAACCATCCGAGGCACCAGATGCCCTCTTCTAACCTCTGAGCATGCATACAGGGAAAATACACATAAAATGAGTAAATAAAATAAAAAAAACATTAAAACAATAACAAAAACATGAAAATGAAAAAATTCATTTCAACTTCTGGATGAATAAATCAGAAAAAGAAAATCAAAATAAACTATGCTAGGAACAAAAAAAATGGAGGCAAAACTATAGATGAAAATATTTTGAGGAGTGGAGGGCCTTGGTCCTGCCTCAAATGATGTGACAGACTTGATGATTTCCCATGAGAGGCCTCACCCTCTCTGAGAGTGGATGGGGATGGGGTGGGGAGAGGGTGGGGCCGTGGAAGGAAGGGAGCAAGGGGCAACTGGGATTGGTATATGAAATAAGATTGTTTTAAAAATAATAGAAATTTCTATAAAACAAAAAAATTAAAAAAAAATTTTTGAAGAATAAAACTCAGTGTACATATTGGAATACTATATGGGTTTTTGTTCTTGTTTTTGAGATGGGATTCCCTATGTAATCCAAGCTAAACTTACCTCTTGGAGCAATAAGATTCTAGGTATATGACATCATACCCAGCTACTTTTTTTTTTCCAGCTACTTTTTAAAAAAGAAGTTGACATATATGTTTGAAGACAGTAAACGTAGAGAAATACAAATTATGGAAGTCCCAGGAATATGTCAAAAATGGTAGATGTTTTCAAATGTTTAAAACAAAAGTAATCATTTTGGGAACACAAATGATGCACAGAACTTTGAGTGAGAAAGTCATTCTTGGGCTGGAGAGATGGCTCAGCAGTTAAAGGGAAGACTCACAACCAAAAATATAAGAGAAAGCCATTCATTTTTTTAAAGATTTATTTATTATGTATATAGTGTTCTGCCTGCATATATGCTTCCACACCAGAAGAGGCACCAGATCTCATTACAGATGGATGTGAGCCACCAAGTAGTTGCTGGGAATTGAACTCAGGACCTCTGGAAGCACAGCCAGTGCTCTTAACCTCTGAGCCATCTCTCCAGCCCAAGAAAGTCATTCTGGTCAGAAACGAGAGTGAAATGAGGAAAGGTGCAAAACATTTCAACAGTGACTTGTGGGTGGGCCAGCGAGATGGCGAGGCAGGGAGAGGTGCTTGCCACCAAGCCAATGTGGGAGTCTGGAATCTATACAGCAGAAGGAGAGAAATGGCTCCAGCAAGTTGTCCTCTGACTACACACAGGCCATGGCACATGTGCATGCGTGCACGGGTGTGCGCACGTGTGTGTGTGTGTGTGTGTGTGTGTGTGTGTGCGCGCGCGCACACACACACACACACACTTAAAAATGCAAAAGATAATTTCTTTTTAAAGAAACAGGAACATGTGTATATGTTAATGCCCATTTGGAGGTCCATGTACATTTTCATGGGGCATGTTAAAGAAAATTACAAATTAAATTCAGCCCATGCTTGAAGATTCCATCTTCTCAATTCAATTTACTTATACTGGAGAATATTTGAGGGACAGAGTCTGTAATGAACATGTCTAGATTTCTCTCTGTTTTATCCCCTAAACAATAAAAATGTCACTTGCACCACATTTCTGTTCTATTAGACACAACTATTGAGAAATGATTTCAAGTATGACAAAACGTGCCATTTGGTTATATGCAAATACTATGCTGTTAAATATAAAGGACATGCGCATCCTCAGATCTGGCTTTCCTTAGAGATCCTGAAACCACTCACTTTTGGACATTCAAGGACACATGTATGTGGAATATTCGTTTGATTTTGTTTTAGACAAGGGCTTTCTATGAAGCTCATGCTGGGCTAGAACATGCAATTTTCCTGCTTGTGTGTCTCTGGTGCTGGGATTACAGGTGTGCAACACCATGCCTGGCTTGGAATCACATTCAGTATTCCTGGCTCTCTTAAAGCAATGGTTGACAAAATGCATTCACTCTCACACACAGCCCCCAAGTAGTAGTAGCAGCAGCAGCAGCAGCAGCACTTGCTCTCTTCTGAATTCTGTGGACATCAGGTATGCATGTGGTACAAACACATGCAAGGCAAAACACTCAGAGACATAAAATAACTCTTAAAAAATTTCAAATTTACACAGGATTTTATGAATGAATCGTTTTATCCTGTGTATCCACATATATACACTACACCCTTGTTAACCATCTCAGTATGACAATTATCTGTCCCAGTATCCCAGTACTTGTGACTAAATAGTCTTTTACTTAACAACAATGCCAAAGCACAAGAGAGTGATACACAGAGGGTATCATGACATCAAAGAACAGATTAACTCTGATACTAAGGGGCGATGCAGGAGAAGATACAGGCAAAACCAGTATCCGGCATACAGGGTTTGGCTCTCCTGGTTTAAGGCATCCACGAGGTGGTTTAGAAGCACCTCTCTGGATTAAGGAAAACTACTATACTCCATGTCTTCAGCCATCAAAACAAAAACAAAAATACAGTCGCTTGTTTTATTGCTTTTCTTAATTTTGGGTATCTTACAGTTAATTGGAGTGTCTCTTTAAAAATCAGTGCTATTCCTTGGGTTAATTGCAGCATTTCACTTTTTCTTGCTATAAAATTGATTAACCGAAAGAAACCCAGTGGAATTTCAGAGCAGTAAGGAAACAATACCATTATTAATGTGTGCAGAAATATGTTAATGGCTCTCAGCCACTCTAAAACGTGGTATCTCAAGAGATTCCAATGGGAATGATTTTTTTTTTTTTTGAGTCAGGGTGGGAATGATTTTCCAAAATAGTGTTGTTTAGCTGGTTAATTGCACAACGTACTGAGCAACCTATGAAGACAATGCACAACAGCTCTTAGGATAAGAGGAGGAGACGCCTCTCTCTGATGGTGTTTTCTCCGTTGGTTGAAATGTTGAGATTCTACTTGAGGAAAGGTAGTCTTCAGGCAAAATTGCCCTTTTCAAAGCCTTTGCCAGGGAGTACAGAATACTGCTGGGCTGCTTAGTTTTATGTCACTTTCATACAAGCTCAAGTCATCTGAGAAGAGGGAACCTCAATTAAGAAAATGCCTCAGATACACATGCCTGTAAGGCTTTTTCTCAATTAGTGACTGATGGGGGAGGGCCCAGCTCATTGTGGGTGGTGTCATCCCTAGGCTGCTAGTCCTGGCTTCAGTAAGAGAGCAGGCTGAGCAAGCCAGGGGGAACAAGCAAGTAATCAACACTCCTCCATGGCCTCTGCATCAGCTCCTGCCTCCAGGTTCCTGCCCAGTTTGATTTCATGTCCTGACGTCCTTTAATGATGAACAGTGATGTGGAAGTGCAAGCCAACTAAACGCTTTCCTCCCCAAGTTGCTTTCGGTTATGGTGTTTCATCGAAACAACTGAAACCCTAACTAAGGCAACCATCGCACTTCAGAGTCCTGAGCATCAAGCCTAGGGCTGCGGCTAAGTTCTTGCAGCTCTTTCAGAAACCTTGTGTCTGGGTACAGAACCAGGAGCCATTTTCTGTTTTGTCCTAAGATTCCCCCACTAGACACACTCTAAGCATAATAAGCTGCGGGCTCCTCCTTGCCAGGCCTCAACCACTACCCCCCTTTTGAGATCTGACCCTGGAATATAGCCAAGCACAAACTGTAAGGTTCCAGATCGTGGGAAGGACCCTTTAAAACTCCCCGGTGCCATCCCTCCTCCTCCATATCCTTGGAGGTTCCCAAGCATCGCCCACCGCCCTGGGCTTTAGGAATACGGCTGGGAAGAAGGGGTTCAGCAGGCAAGACCTTGGGGAACCTGCGCGTGGGTACCTATGGTCAGGTCTGCTCGCGTGGAAGATCAAAGGCTCGACGTGACCCGTCTAATCTCTCAACATAAAGACATTAAAGAAATAAAACTCTGTCCACACATCTGGGGACACACTTATCAGTGCAGCATCAACCTTTAAATGCATCTCCCCTAAATTAGAAAAACGGAAGTCACTCGCCAACTTTTAGCTAAACTCCAAACTTGGCGAGCGCGCGCGCGCGGACGGCAAGGGGGAGACCTGGCGCACCACGACGGGACGGCCCCGGTCTGGTTCTGCGTCCCAGGAGGGTCATTGAAGAGGCGGAAGGCGCTTTTCAATGACCCTGCGGGGTTGAGTCACTCCCGGGCTCGCGGCTCAGCCACACTGGGTGAATATGGGGGTGTGAACGTCTGGCCGAGAGCGAGGGGCTACGAGCACGAGCGGAGGCCGCGAGCACGCGCACAGCCCGCGGGGCCCCGCCCCACGCCCCCGAACCGCCTCCAAATACTCCTCCGCGCGGCCGCGCAGTCGCCTCCGGTCTCCTGCAGGGTCCGAACGCTCTGCTCCAAAGAAAGCCGGCGACCGCGGGCGCCCGGCCGCGCGGGCAGCCTCGGGACAATGGGGCCGCAGCGCTTGCTGCTCGTCGCCGCTGGCCTCAGCCTGTGCGGTCCCTTGCTGTCTTCCCGTGTCCCCGTGCGCCAGCCAGGTAAGAGCTGCCCCCGGTGCGTTCAGGGGACTATCAGAAGACAGTTTGCGACCGCTCTGCGAGGGTGTACGCCTGGCTGCAACCCTGCCTCAGTTTCCCCTAGGAGCCAAACAGACATTTGAGCCGAAATCTAGAGCCTCCCCTAGTCACATCCAGGTGGGGCGTGCCACCATCCCCTATCTGTCCCCGCACAGTCGATGCTTCTTTGGACTCGGTTTTGGGGGGTGCAGCCCACTCGATTTTGGCTCGGGAGGAGGGGCCCAAGTCTCCGGAGCAGTCTTCGCCGTCGCATTTGTTGTCATTGTGTGGCCTCTTTCGCAAGACCACCTTCAGAAAGAAAGGGTCCGGTGCTTTGGATGTGAAGTGGAACCACCCCCGCTTAAGTTTTGCTTTGTTGGAACTCTCTTTTTCTCGCTTGATTCACAAGGAAGGAAAGGTGAAAGAAATATCCATAGGCACACTTAACGGACAATGAAGACTGGCAGCCCCCAGCTCGGCCTAGTTACCCGGGAGGTGACGGAGGTTTCTGGTTGCGGGAGCCGGGGGTGGGGGGGGTCTTTGTTATCTGAAACTTGTTCATCTGGGTCGAGGAAAGGGACCCTTCCTCAGAACCAAGCTCATCTTGTCTCGGTTTTTCCTCAATGGAATTTCTCATCTGCTGCAAAGAGGTTGCCTGCCCCCAGTGCATTCGTTATCCACTGTATTTTTAAGCATCTGCCTATTTGACCAAGTAAACTAATTTGGCCAGTTTATTTCATCAAATATTTTCTCTCCTTTCTCCAAAGTAGAGAGGTGTTGCCCGTAAAGTTCCTGATTAGAAAGGAGGGAACTAGTTTTGAATTTCTTAGTAGGGTTAATAAGGTAGAAACCTCTAGGCGAAACCTCTAGTCTTTCATGCTGAAGAAAATCTAGTGGGTTTTGTTCGGGTTTTTGTTATCGCTGAAAGAATGTGCATTCCCATGCTCCCAAACGCCAGGATTAAGAGGTGACAAAGAGTAGGGTGTTTCCTGTTCTCTACCCTTTCTCGGTGTGGGCCCAGTGATGCTCATGGGAAAACTCAGAGCCCCAGACAGGGCCCCAAGTTTAGCTGCAACTAGCCAGCCGGCCTGCCTGCGGGCCTGTGGTAGCCATCCTTAATCAGCTGTGGAGAAGAGGAGTGGAAAGTGTACGCAGAGATTCCATTTCACATAACTTGATGTTGCTTCCTCAGTTTTATTTCGGGACAGGCCTTGGAAAATACACACTTTAAAACTTGGGCAATGCAGGGCATTGGAGTGTTCAGCTACCCCAGGCAGATCAGTCCTTCCTTAGGGTAGTCCGCATAGAGGATTGGGGGTGCCTATAGGGAGTGAAGTCAGAGGCTTCTACCAGCTTTTTTCTCATGGGACGATAGAAGAGCCCCAGCAGAAACAGAGACTACTTACTAAACAAGAGTTGGCTAACATCCTCACTGGGTTCTGGAAGCACTTGATAGGGAAAAAGAAGGGAGGAAAAGGGAAATAGGTATTAAATGAAGTATTTTATGTTCAGCTCTGGGCCAGGGAGAATTCCCACCCAAACCTTTACTTCCCACCCTCTCAAACAAGCTCCCTGATAAGAAGAGGGTTTATCCTCTTTTGCTGATTTTAAAACTGAGGCTCCAGGAGACCGAGTGACCTGCCATCAGGGACTGGTTATAGAAGTGGTCCACCCATGTTAGGAGCATCCAATAAGTGAACTCACAAATAAAATCAACCCAAAATAAGTCTGCTTCTCATTACCACCGCATGCCAGCAATTGTACATTGTCTGTGTCCTGAAACACTAGCACATCCAATAATGTCTCCCCATCCCGTGTCTCCCCTTGGGGCAGTACCCTCAAGGCTTTCTGCAGTCCTCCCCACCTGTCTCCATTTTTCTATGGCATCTTGTTATTTCCTGTATTGTCACTTTGTATCTGTCTCAATACCCTGCCAAGGTCTGTTGTTGAGTAACTGGTGAGTTCATTAAGCAGTTTACCCTGGCACAGGTAGTTTAGGTCCAATGACTTGTATTTATTAAAGAAGGGGGTGTTGAAGGGTAAAGGGTGATGCTTATGAATTTTATGAGAGAGAGGGAAGTTTAAAAAAAAGTTTGTGAACAGCTGAAAAAAAGTTTGAGAAAGCTGATGGGGCTGGAGAGTTGGCTCAGCTGTTAAAGGCTAGGCTCACAACCAAAACTATAAGAGAATAGCTGATGGTAACTGTGGCAAAGTGCATTGGGATTTTAGGCCAAGCCTGGTTCATCAGGCAAGAAGTGAGGGGTCCCTGTACAAGACAAGCCAGCCCCCCTCCCCACTTCTCTCTAACATCCCTTTTATACATCCATCTCTCACCCAGCCTGTGTGTGTATGCCTTCTCTGACTTCTTTCCCCATGTTATCCCAAGTCAGTTGGCCTTCCTCAATGTGGCATGTCCCTTTAACTAGAAACTGCTACTCTGGATGAAGTACCTGCCCTAGCTGCTCTTGGTTAGGTCTGTCATATGGACCTGCTCTTTTCAGAGCCCAAGATTTGTCTCTTCCCATTCTCTTTCCTCCCCTCCCTCCTCCTTACTCATTTCTCTTTTGTTCCTGTCAGACTAGAGCTTACCTGGGCTCTAAGCAAAAGGACCCCAAAATAATGGGGATTCCAGAAACCTGGGTTTCTAACAACCTGGGTTTTTACTCTCCTCTTTTGGGGCCCATGTCACTTTTCTCCCTAGGAACTCCTGTCAGTCTGGCTGTGTCTTTTGGTTTGTTTGTTCCCTACATCTTATTTCCCTCCTTATATTATTTCTTCCACTGAGATGAAACCCTCAGAACATAGCAGTCATCTACTCTGAAGTTTGGTGCAATTACCGCTTCATTTTCCGTGTTCCCAGTTACCACCCCAGAAGGAACCATGTGGCCCCAGGCCCCCTTTCATCTGCCCCCTAACAACTACCAATTGCTTTTTGTATCTGTGACTCTGTCCTTGGAATTTCACCATCACATGTGGCCTTGTGTTTCTGGGAACAAATCCATTCACTAGGATCCTAAGTTCCCAGGGTCTGCTTCCACTGGGACACCACCAGAACACACCACTACCAGGATAATGTTAGGAACTGTGCTGTGTGGGTTTACCATGTTGCTAGTGTCAGGCTCTGCACTTTCTAAAATCAGTCTTCTCTGTTTGTTTCCTGGTTTGTGGTTTCTTTTATTCGGCTTTTCCCTCCCTCTTGGTAAAACTGTCAGAGTAAATGGCACTCCCTATGTGCCAGGTGTTTTTCCAGGATCCCTTCCCCAGGTATGTCCTCTAACAGTGACCTTGCTGCAGTTCTCTGCCAAACCCACTAGTTACCAAGTTGGGGTGGGGGTAGTGTTCAAGCCTGTGCCAGTAAACCCCAGTGATCTTCTACACATGTTCATGAACGCATGCACAGTACTAGGATAACTGTCATATGTGAGTGCTGCCATGGGAACTCAGGCTCTCATACTATAAGGATAACAGTCGTACATAATGCTGCCATGGCAACTCATGCTCGAGCAGCAAGCACTCTTATTCACTGAGCCATCTCTCCATTCCTGTTTGTTTTTTGAAACAGGGTTTGCTGTGCAGCACAGGCTGGTATTAAACTCACATTCCTCCTGCCTCAGCCTCCCAAGTGGTAGAATTACAGGCATGCACTACTGTGCCTGGGTTTTGAAATGAAGGGTTTTATCCTGCATCCTAAGGTAGCCTACACATCCTTTCTAACCTTGTATGTATCGTTTGCTTTCAAAAGTAACTTCGCTGTCTGAAATTGCAGAACTAATTTGTGATTTGTAGAAAGGAACAGATCTGTATAGCTTCAGGAAAAGTTATAATAATGTGTATTTAAAGTTTGAGACAAATTGCAAATGAGTTTTAGAGTACTACAGAAAAGTGTTCTTTCTTTTTTTTTTTTTTTTGCCTGCCATAAGAAGAATAAGAAATACATTTTGCATTAGGCACAGTTGGAGTATATACAATAACATCCATGACACCTGTGTTGTCTAACACATGCAAAGCAGAGTTTGCCAAGAAGCTCTCGCCTTTACTGTGTGCTATCCATTCTCCACACTGTTCTAGTTAAAATAGAACAAAAAACCAAAACAAAATGCATAGGAAAAGATTAAAAGATGTCTCAGTAGTTAAGAACGCACAGTGCTCTTACAGAGGACTTAAGATTGGTTCCCAGCTTCTAAATCAGGCAGCTCACAACTGTGACTCCAGCCCCAGGGCGATTAGATTCCTCAGGCCTCTGCAGGCACCCACACACATGTGCACATACACCACCCCACATGCACATAGTATTTGTAAGTATTGGAACCTTTCAAATGAATTCCGTAGCCACTGCTCAGTCTTTACTGGAATTTAAACTGAGCATAGCTGGGACAATGACTTGTCCCCAAAGATCAAAATCAAGGGTTTGCCAAAGAGCCATGCTTTCTCAGAAATACCATTTATGAATCTCTTATCTTGTCTAGGACCTGTTCGTTTCAGTTGAGACTCAGTGACTACAGAAGGACTGGGGTAGAGGGACTAGGCATCCTGTATGCCCTGACTGTGAATTGTTCTTTTATCTCACTGTTGAGTAGAGCACAGATAGAGCTTTCTTGGGACAGGAATCTTGGGGATGGTGATTCAGGGCAGAGAACAGACCAGCAGGGATGAGGAAGGTCTGGGAATCACAGTGGCTCTCAGGGAGGCCTGCGAGCATCCTCTAACCCCACCTCTGTCTCCTGCCTCCAGGCACCATAGGCAAGATCCCCCCCAGACTTCTGTGCCTGTCCCTGTGCCTTGGGAACACCATAATGACTTCCTGTAGCTGGCCTGCCTCCAGCTCCTCCTGGCCTGCCTGAAAGCCCCAGGGTGTGCCAGACAGACAACCTCCAAGACATGCTACCTTGAACTCTGCCTTACTGGTTTGTTCTCCCACTGTCCTTAGCTAGCCCCATCCAGAACATCACTTTAAGTATTTGATTGGGGGGGTGTCCGGGGGAAGATGATGGTCAGTAGGTAGGAGTACTTCCTGTGCAAGCAGAACAACCTGAGTTTGAATTACAAGCACCCAGCCTCAGCATCCAATGACAGAAATAGTCAGATCTGGAGAGCTCTCTGGTCAGTCAGCCTGCTTAGCCGAGCCTGTCTCAGAGCAATGAAGCAGAGAGCAATCACAAAGACGCAATGTCCTTCTCTAGTCTCTACATGCACACACGGTAGCACTTACCCACACACTCGTGTGTATGCACAGACACACACAAACACATGTACAGAAGGGTTGTTTTTTACTCTCCATCTCTGTGGGAGTTTCTCTACTTCCCATGCATGTCTGTGAGGGCTGAGGTGTGGACAGGGGTTGGAACCTATCCATAGTCATAAATGAATTCCCAAGCAACAGAAAGACTTTGTCCCCAAAATAAACATGAAACAACTGAAAAATAAAGGAGAGCATGGTTCATTGTGGTCAAAGGGTATTAATTAAGTCTTGATCCCTGACTATCTAGGCTCAAGTCCTGGCTTGTCCTCTTACTAGCTGTGTGATCTTGAATTATTTACTTAGCCTCTCTGTGCCTCCATATTGTCATTTAGAAAACAAAGTTAGTTATATGCTTATCTCGTAGACATGGTAGAGCTATGTGAGGTAAAGGCAAGGGAAGTGTCTGGTGTTTAGTGGATGTTCAGCACATGTGAAGGTTTGTGGGTTTTTCTGCCCACATACCAATTTCTACATATTCCTACAGGCCTTTAAAATTTTAATACTAGCCAGGCATGGTTTCACAGGCTTTTAATCCCAGCACTCTGGAGGCACAGGTATGCAGATCTCTATGAGTTTCAGGACAGCCTAGTCTACACAGCAAGTTCCACGCTAGCCAAGGCTGCATAGTAGGACCTTGTCTCAATAAATGAAATGTGATAACAAATGATCTCTCTAAATGTAAAATCATGTTCATAAGAACATTCAAGAACTTTCCTTTCCTTCAGAACTAAGACAAAGAAAACAGAAACAACAATACTTACATTTGGGGCTGGAGAGATGGCTCAGCAGTTAAGAGCATGTGTTGCTCTTGCAGAAGACCTATTTGATCCTCAGGATCCATGTCAGATGGCCCACAGCTAGCTCTAGGAAGGGCACCTGGTCATTCACACACACCAACACACACACACACACACACACACACACAGAGAGAGAGAGAGAGAGAGAGAGAGAGAGAGAGAGAGAGAGAGAGAGAGAGAGAATTAAAAATAAAACAAATCTTTTAAAAACAATTTTTATTGCTTTTAAATGAATACACTTTTCATTTGTAATTTCTCATGACAAATAAGGACTACAAAATACTTGTTTTGCTTTTCACGTAGTGGTCCATCATTCTGCTTCCTTTGTCTACACCCTCACCGTCCTCCACAAGAGAATTTTAAAGAAAATCCCAGACTACATCTTACTTCATCCCCCTCTCCCCTGACAGGGTTTTTCTGCGTAACTGCCCTAGCTGTTGTGGAACTCTGTTTGTAGATCAGGCTGGCCTCGAACTCAGAGATCTGCCTGCCTCTGGCCCACGGGTGCTGGGATTAAAGGCGAGCGCCACCAACCCCCTGGCTAACAGGTATGAAGGTGATATGACTGAGAGGAATCCATTAGCCTGAGTGTCACCAACATTGTGGGATCTGGATGGCTAGGCAAGTGTCCCCTCCTCCCTCACTGCTGTGTGTGTGTCCCTGTTTCCCAAGGCTGTTTCCCTGAAGGACCTTACTTGCAGAAAGGGGACTGCTGTTTGAATAGCAGCACTCCCTGCTGAACCTCCAAACAAGTTCTCAAGATCTATCCTTAAATATATTATTAGATAGAAATGTAAATTTTAAAAAGATATTATACACATACAGCCCATAAATGCAATATCATCATTAGAGAGTATCGGACAATTTTTTAATGTCATCCACTATTAATGTTATCCAACCAAACTTTCCTGGTTGTCTTCTTAATGCCTGTTCCTACTACGTGCAAATCAGGAGGGAAGCACTCCACCACTGCACTTACCTCCTACCTTCCGGTCTTTTATCTATAACTGCTCCTCACCTCCATTTAGTCCTGGGGACCAAACCCAGGACCATTGTAACTCCACCCTTTCTAATTGCTGTTTATTTATCAAAGAAGCTGGCGATCTGTCTTGAAGGCTTCCTTACTTCTGCCCTGATTGGCTGCAGCTTGAGCAGGCTCTTCACACACAGACACTGTAGATCCTCTCCATCATTTTTTTTATAATCAAAGCAATCTTTTTGGCCAGGGGGAGGCCACAGAGTTTTGACCTGATGCTAATATACTCAGAGGTATTCAAGGTGGTATTGTACATTTCCTATCCAGATCTGAAGGAGGGCATTTCTCTAGGGGGCCTGACTCTTGCCATGGGAAAGCAGTGTTTGTTTTTATTGGAGGGAGTCGAGCATTCTAGAGAGGCTGTGGTGTTTTACTTGACAGTCTGTCTCTGCCATGCTTTTCTCTTCTAGTGTTCTCCTCCCCTGTCATTCCATTTAGCCTGTGAAATGCAAGCCACAGTTGACCTGCTCTGTGTGGGAGTTTGGGCAAGATCCTGACTTTCGCTTAGCATGTGAGCCCTGGAGCAAAACACTGAGTCACAGTTGAGACCCTGGCATGGGGTAAATCCCAGGGTTAAAGGGACAGTGAAAGGGTGTCTAGTCACCCCTCTGCTTCTAGCCAGATCTCAGCAAAGTCAAAAGAGCCATTACCTGACACTAATTTCAGGTCTCCGGTTTAATCTGTGTTTAAGCTAGTTAGCAATATGCTGTATTCAATATCAAAACTAAAGCCCAGAGTGTTGGTGAACACCTGTAATCCCAGCACTCAAGAGGTGAACTAGAGGATTGGGAGTTCAGGGGCTGCCTAGGCTCCATGAGTCCTTGTCTCAGAACCATAAAAATAATGCCAGAACCAAACAGGGGCTTTAGAGGGCCCTTCATTAAGTTAAACTTAGCAGGAAATGTAAGAACCAACTTTGGACCTGTGTTGCTTTCTCTGTGAAACCATAACTGTACTTTTTCTTGCTGTGACTATAGCTTAACAGCAAAAAGCAAGGTGAATCAGAAGAGCTTTGGCCAGCTCATAGACACTTCTTCTTTGGCCTCTGAGACATGCTGAGACTGTAGGAAAATCTGAGATGAGCAAACTCAAATTCCAGTGTGAGGGTCTTGAGCATGTTGGAAGAATCTAGCCACTTTGCCTGGATAGTGTTACAATGACGCTGACACACACTTCTTAAAAATACTTTTTCTAGCCTTCTTTAACTTCGTAAAAAACTAGCATATCAAGCCCATTCCCTATGGAGGGATACTATTGCACCCCAGATACAGCAAGGAGGGTCTAGACCCTTCCCCAAACAATGACAGACTTTTTAGGTCCTTGGTAGAGGGCCTCACTATCCCTGGAGAGGAGTAGGGGTGGGGGTTGAGGGGGTTGGGGGGGAACATAGGAGGAAGGAGGGTGAGGGAATGGGGGGATGGATATGTAAATATGAGTAATTGAAAGTAATAAAAAATGTGGAGAAAGGAAAAAATGTTCTTCTGCATTCATGGGAGAGGAAAAGAAATAAAATAAATGAATAATAAAAAAAACTAGCATATCGGGCTGGAGAGATGGCTCAGAGGTTAAGAGCACCGACTGCTCTTCCAAAGGTCCTGAGTTCAATTCCCAGCAACCACATGGTGGCTCACAGCCATCCGTTATGGGATCTGGTGCCCTCTTCTGGTGTGCAGATATACATGGAAGCAGAATGTTGTATACATAATAAATAAATAAAATCTTTAAAAAAAAACTAGCATATCAAATCTAAAGTGGGAAGAAAGGGTAATGCCTTGGGCAGTGATATTTAGTTGAAGGATTATGCATTCTTCCCAGTTCCAGACTGTAAATACCATGTGTTTCCCGGGGTGTAGTGTTCCTGTGATAAATATTGGACTGGTGACAAAGGACATGCCAGGAAGGGCACGTCAGAAAATAGTATCAGTAAAGCTACTAAGCCCAGGGACTGTTTTGTTTTCAGACCAAGGGACAACATTCCAGCCACTCAGCTGAGTGATTTCAAGTCATGTCCCTCGTCAAGTGTCATGTGTGTTCCTACAGTGTGGGGGCCGGGGGCATGTGTGTATGCACCTGCCTCCCCTCTGCATCACCAGAAACCCTCCATCCGTCCAGGCTCATGGAACTGAGCATCAAGGCATTTGCTTTGTGTCCATGCTCAGCAGTGGAAATGCTGAATCACGGGGTAATTCTAGTTTTAGTTATTTTAAAGAAGTTCTATGCCATCTCCATAATGGCTGTGCTTCCTACCCCAGTTGGTGTCCAGGGGTCCTGCCTTCTCCATACTCTTGCTGACTGACACTTGTTATCTTTCATTTTTCATGGTAGTCATCCTAACAAAAGTGAAGTGATGGCTCACAGTGGTTTTAAATGACAATTCCCTGACAATTAGTAATGCTAAGCATTTTATTACATACCTTTAAGGCATTATATTTAGAGGACTGTCTTATTTATTTTCTGTCACTTTTTTGGGGGGGGGGCATTTCTCTGTGGCTTTGGAGGCTGTCCTGGAACTAGCTCTTGTAGACCAGGCTGGTCTCCAAACTCAGAGATCCGCCTGCCTCTGCCTCCCAAGTGCTGGGATTAAAGGCTTGCACACCACCGAGGCCTGGCTTCTGTCACATTTTTTTAAACAACTTGTTTTCTTGCTAATGAGTGACTGAGTTCCTATATGCTTTGGACAAGAATCCCTTCTCAGGTAGGGTGTGTGGTTTGTAGTGTCGTCTCCCGTCTGTAAGTTATCTCTCACTGCTGATTGTCCCTTTGCTGTACAGGGCTTTTGTTTCGATTCTACTCCATCTGTCTTCTGCTTTTGTGGCCCATGTCTTTGAGTCAGATCCACAAAGCTTTTACTCTGTGTTTTCTTACCAGAGTGCGTAGTTTCAGGTACTAGTTTTGGTTTGAGTCTTTAGTCCAGTCTGCGTTAGCTTTTCTATATGGGGATAAGGGGAAAAGTGTGATGGCATTTGCTTCGAAAGTTCACTGCCGAGGTCTTTCTGCTCCTGAAGATGCAATCTTTGCCCTTCAGATGCTCTCACCACAACCCCAGAAATCGAGCCAGTCCCTCCTCTTCCTTGTTAGGCTGCACACCTGAAGCCACGCCCCTAGGATGTGGTTACCACCAAAAGTTCACTGGAGAAGCAAGATGCCACTACGGAAAAGGGTTATTTTATTCATGTTTCATATGTGTGTGTGTTTTGCCTGCGTGTGTGTCTGTGTACTACATGTGTGTAGTGCCTGTGGAGGCCAGAAGAGGACATTGGATTGCCTGGAACTAGAGCTGAAGATGATGATAAGCCACCTTACAGATGTGGAGATTCAAAACCCGGACCTCGGGAGCCAGTCCGAGGGAGGTTAAGAGCACCCCAGTGCTCTTAACGGATGAGCTGTCCCTTCAGGCCAAGTTATTTTTATCTAAAATGTTAGATTAGAGCTAATAGAACCTCCCATGTCTTTTTGCTTATTGCATTTCCCTCCTTCTTTTTGGTATTTTGAAACAAGGTCTCACTTTGTAGCCAGCATGTCTTATATAGCAGCCCAGGTTGGCCTGAAATTTTCAGTTCTCCTGGTTCAGTCTCCCAAGTGCTGGCATTACATGTATCTGCTACTGTGCCCAGCTGCCCAGTTATATTTTTTTTGTAATTATTGTTATTGGTGCAGGGGATTAAATCCTGGGCCTTCTACATACTAGGCAAATGTTATGTCACTGAGCTAGAAGCCTGTCTACTATATAATCCAGTCTGGCCTTGGACTCATGGTCCCTACCTTCTGCCTTCCAAGCCCTGGGATTCTAGGTGAATACTACTCCCATGTTGTTGGTGGTTTTCTTTTTCTTTTTTCTTTTTTTTTTCTTCTGGTAGTTGCTTGGGAGTTTTGTTTTTTTGTTTATCTTTAGCAGAGATTGTTTATGTCTACCTTATGAGCATGACTCAAGTGTTGCCCAAAACCGTGAACAGAGGCTGGGTGTGGTGTTATAATGCTTTTAGTGCCAGTACTTGGAAGGCAAGAGGCAGGTAAATTTCTATGAGTTTGTGGCCAGTCTGGTCTGCATAGCAAGTTCCAAGCCAGCCAAGGCTATAAAGTGTGACCCTGTCTAAAAAAAAAAAAAAAAAAAAAAGCAAACCTAGAGCAAAATTTGCCCTGGAATTTGGACTCCTTTCCTAAGACTTTTCTTCCTGAAATTCTTTTCCAGTGACTATAGAACTTGTGACCAACCTTCTCCTTTGTATTTATTTGCTAGGGGTTAGGGGATGCAATAAACTTTGGAGACTAAATGAGAAGCCCAGAGAGTCAGAGAAAGTCTACGTAGGCTTTTGGCTGGTATCCAAACAAGGATATAACAGAGGAAAGGAAAAGTTACAATTTGAGTTAGAACTCAGAAAAGTGGGTAGGTGTGGTGATGCTGTGTAGCAGAGCTCTATAAATGGCTGCACCATTGCATAGAAGAGCTCTGTAAATAGCTGCACCACTGCATAGCAGGTCTGTAAATGGCTGCACCAATGCATAGCAGAAGCTCTAATGCCTGCATCACTGCACAGTATCAGGGAGGGGTTCTGGGAAGGGTAAGTACATCATCTCACTAAAGGAATAATTATTTCCCCCATCTCTTTAGCACATCTTTCAGCTTTCCGGGGAAGTGGTTTCCTGGCCTCCTGGTGATTAACAGACTCCGATTAACGCTCCAAGGAGGAGACGATAGTGGGTCATCTTCTCATTTTAGGAGCAAATCAGGATGTCGTCTCCACTCAGGGCCAGAAGGAGAACTCAAATTCCATTCTTTTTGCCAGAAAACAGTAACTTTACCTTAATGGACTTCAGCAAATCCCTGACACCTGCACTTTTTTTTTTAAGATTTTATTTATTTATTATGTATACAACATTATTCTGCTTCCATGTATATCTCCACAACCAAAGAGGGCACCAGATCTCATCACGGATGGTTGTGAGCCACCATGTGGTTGCTGGGAATTGAACTCAGGACCTCTGGACGAACAACCGGTGCTCTTAACCTCTGAGCCATCTCTCCAGCCCCCACCTGCACCTTTTTATATAGTGCTTTAATTTTGACGGTTGGGGGTGGTTAGCAGTTGGGATATTTTCCTTTCTAGTGTTATCCAGGAAAAAGTAGATGGGGTCCAAAATCGGTTATGAGCAAGAAGTCTATTCTAGGTGTCTTCCAAGGTGAATCCCTAGCTACCTGACATCCCCCATCAAGATTTAAGATCTTTTAGGAGATGGTTGGGATTAGGATTTATAAGGGTTTAGAATCTCCACTCCTGGTAGTGTTAGATTGCAGGAGGGCCATGTGAGTATCTGCCGTAAAGGACAGGAGATGAAATTAAGACAGCAGTTGAGTACACAGGAGCTGGAGATTAAAAGACCACTGCTGGGATTACAATAGATAAAACCCGGTTCCACTGTGAAAACTCCAACAACAATCCCAAAGTCCTTCACCAGAAGCAATGGCTTGGACTGGAGGTTTGGTCACACTTTCATGCACAGCTTCTAGGCATCTGTGTATAAAAAGAAAGATAGCAAGAATCCAGACCAGGGACAGATACCCTAAATACTCTGGCATGTGTGGCCTGAAACAAGGACAAAACTTGTCCAACAGACATATCCAGCTCAGGCTAAGGACAAAAGATGATGCCTTGTCCCTGAAACTGCCTCAGAATTTCCTACGGGCTGTCCCGTCAGCTATGACAACAGTGAACACCAAACATTTCACTAAGTGCCTGTGAGCCCTAGGGGATCAAGGCTGTTTCCCCTCACTCCACCTTATCTAGCCTCTGACAGATTCCCCAGGGAACACCAGTCATGAATCTTCTCATCTAATTTATTCTGACATCATCTACCTGGACACCGAATCAGAGCTCACGGTTTAATGGCTCAGCTCCATATCTGAAGTCTGTCTCGAACCTCAAGTCCCTGAGCTGGGCCTCCAGAACTATGACCAAACAGGCTGTGTGTTAGGGGCTCCCATGATATCTATTTGTATTCTATAATTGGCTAGAGCAGTTCACTCAAGGAACCCAGAGAATAAGTTCACCCATCTTCCCTTGATCATTAATGATATTACAGAAGATGCTAATGAATGGCCAGGTGGGAAAAGACCCAGGACAAGATGTGCAGGAAGGGGCAGAAACTCCCCTGCCAACCTTCCAGTCATGCTTTGGGCTTGCATGTGACCATCCTTGGTCCTGAAGCTCATTAGCATACAAAAGATATTCTTATCCTGAAGATTACAAGAATCTCAAAATCTGTATGCCAGGAAATGGGACAAAGGACAACTGGTATTCCAGGTTATCACAGACACTTTGGATTTCTCTCAAACTCAAACTCACTGGGGGAGGGGTGGCAGAGCTGATACCATCCTTTCCTCCAAGACCCACACCCTCCTACCTGTGCCTTCTGTCCTGTCATCCTGAGTACCTTCAGGTCATTGATGGGGTGGGGCAGGGAGGTAGAGCTGAGCCTGCAGTCTTTTTTTTTTTTTTTTAATGCACTAGATGTGATTTTTTTTTATTTGAATTACAAACAAGATTGAATTACATGACAATCCCAATTCCCTTCTCTCTCCCCTCCTCCCCTACCAACCCTCCCAACTAAAACCCTACCTATAGTATATCCTCTCTTCTAATCTACACCTGACTCAACCTTTCTGCTCCCTCATGACCTCTGCATCCTTCCTCTTCTTCCCTTCTCATTCTCATAGCTCCCTCCCCCCTCTTCCCATGCTCTCAATTTGCTCAGGGGATTGTGACCTTTTCCCTTTCTCCAGGGGACAAAGTTTGTCTCTTTTAGGGTCCTCCTTGTTCACTAGTTTCTCTGGCAGTGTGGATTGTAGGCTGGTAATCCCTTACTGTAATGTCTAAAATCCACATATGAGTGAGTACATATCATGTTTGTCTTTTAGTGATTGGGTTATCTTGCTCAGAATGGTTTCTTCGAGTTCCATCCATTTGCCTGCAAATTTCAAGATTCCATTTTTTTTTTCTTCTGAGTAGTACTTCATTGTGTAAATGTACCACATTTTCTGTTATCCATTCTTTGGTTGAGGGGCATCTAGGTTGCTTCCAGTTTCTGGCTATTACAAATAATGCTACTATGAACATTGTTGATCAGATGTCTTTGTTGTATGAATATACTTCTTTTGGGTATATGCCTAGGAGTGGAATTGCTGGATCTTGTGGTAGACTGATTCCCATTTTCTTGAGGAGTCGCCATACTGATTTCCAAAATGGCTGTACAAGTTGGCACTCCCACCAGCAGTGGAGAAGTGTTCCCCTTTCTCCACATCCTCTCCGGCATAAACTGTCATTGGTGTTTTTGATTTTAGCCATTCTGACAGGAGTAAGATGGTATCTCAAAGTTGTTTTGATTTGCATTTCCCTGATGGCTAAGGATGTTGAACACCTTCTTATGTGTCTTTCAGCCATTTTAGATTCCTCTATTGAGAATTGTCTATTTAGTTCTGTACCCTACTTTTTAATTGGAATGTTTGGTGTTTTGGAGACTAGCTTCTTGAGTTCTTTGTATATTTTGGAGATCAGCCCTCAGTCAGATGTGGTGTTGGTGAATATCTTTTCCCAGTCTGTGGGCTGTCGTTTTGTCTTGCTGACTATGTCCTTTGCCTTACAGAGCTTCTCAGTTCAGGAGGTCCCATTTATTAATTGTTGATCTCAGTGTCTGTGGTACTGGTGTTATGTTCAGGAATCGGTGTCCTGTACCAATTAATTCAAGGGTATTTCCCATTTTATCTTCTAATAGGTTTGGTGTGGCTGGGTTTATGTTGAGGTCTTTGATCCATTTGGACTTAAGTTTTGTGCAGGGTGAAAGGCTTGGGTCTATCTGTAGTCTTCTACATATTTGCATCCAGGTATGCCAGCACCATTTGTTGAAGATGTTCTCTTTGTTCCAGAGTATATATTTGGATTGTTTGTCAAAAATCAGGTGTTCGTAGGTGTGTGGCTTAATATCAGGGGTTTCAACTCTATTCCATTGGTCTACCTGTCTATTTTTGTGCCAATACCAAGCTATTTTCAGGACTATAGCTCTGTAATAGAGCTTGAAGTCAGGGATGGTGATGCCTCCAGAAGTTCCTCTATTGTACAGGGCTGTTTTGGCTATTCTGGGTCTTTTTGTTTCTCTATGTAAAGTTGAGAATTGTTCTTTCAAGGTCAGTGAAGAATTGTATTGGGATTTTGATAGGGATTGCATTGAATCTGTAGATTGCTTTTGGCAAGATTGCCATTTTTACTATGTTGATCCTACCTATCCAAGAGCATGGGAGATCTTTCCATTTTCTGGTATCTTTAATTGGTACAGGTCTTTCACTTTTTTGGTTAGTTTTACCCCAAGGTATTTTATGTTGTTTGTGGCAATTGTAAAGGGTGATGTTTCTCTGATTTCTTTCTCCACCAATGTGTCATCCGTATATAGTAGGGCTACAGATTTTTTTTTGAGTTAATCTTGTATCCTACCACTTTGCTGAAGGTGTTTATCAGCTGTAGGAGTTCCCTGGTAGAGTTTTTTGGGTCACTTATGTAGACTATCATATTATCCTGCAGTCTTATTCTTAGAGGATTGTCTCTGCAGGACCCTACATAGCTGTGCAGAAGCAGAACTCACCACTGCTTTACATTGTGCCTCTCTGAAAGTGTGTGTTTTCAAGAAGGTTCTTGTTGTAGAATGTTTCTTTACACTGTGTGAAGATGTGTCACTGTGTTTGGTTTAATAAAAACCTGACTGGCCATGATTAGCTAGGCAGGAAGAGGTTAGGCAGGCAGAGAGCTCTGGGAAGAAGAAAAGAGGAGTTGCCAGCCAAACGTTGAGGGAGCAAGACATGCGGGAGGAGAGGTAAAAACCACTGGTAACACATTGATGAATAGAAACGGGTTGATTTAAGTTATAAGAGCTAGTGGAACAAGCCTAAGCGATAGGCCAGTCTTTTATAATTAATAATAAGTCTCCATGTCATTTTTTTGTGAGCTGGTAGCTGAAAGAAAAATATGTCTGCAGGTTCCACTAAAGAAAACAAAAAATCTGAAAATGTACTACACTTGTCCAGTTTTAAGGTTTAACTCCTGCAACATCTCTGAGAGGTATATCCAGCCTTTGCCACCAGCACCCCCGGGCATCCTCTGTGGTTCTTGTTTGGCCATCTCAGCTCCCCAACACCCAACAGATGTAGAATTTTTTCAAAGCTCTTTACAAGGGAAAGCTGGTTGTCTGAATGGTGCCATCGCTTTTCAAGTGACTAATTTTGATGGATGACTGGGTTAAAGAAGTGTATATAGCTGAGCTTTTATTTTGACATCGGGTTGATACTTCAAAGAGCCTGGTTGTCCAGGTGTGCACCTTGAGGCATATAGCATTCTAGAATAATGTCATGGCCTGGCGTAAGTGGCCAAGCACATCTGCTGCTTACTGACCTGCTGGACAAGGAGGCAAGGTGATGGCTGGGTGACAGGTGCCTCCTGGCTGTATGAAGTAACCAGAAGGCCTCTAGACCTAGATAGAAATGGCATTTAGGACATCTAATTTTGTAAGCAAACTGAAGATAGAGGAAAACTACTGCCATGTGGACCTTGGTCGTCAAGTTGGGAGCCCTGGGTCCTATTCTGAATGACCCCTATTCTATGGCATGTAGGAACTTCTCTCCTCTTTCTATGTGGATTCACCCTTTGGGAGAGGTGGGTTTCTCAGGATGGCTCAAACTAGCTGTGGAAGGAAAGAGAGTTAATAGAAGCTAGAGGTACGCTGTATGTATAGATGGAGAGGTATAGAACAGGGAAGAGAGCACTGTTTGAGGACTGGCAAAATGGCTCAGTTGATAAGGGCACTGACCACCAGAGTTCAATCCTCTGGGTCTGTATGGGAGAAGGAGAGAAACAGCTACCCCTCCGCCTGTGGCATGCCTGCTCTCTCCAACCACATAAAATATAATACATAAAATGTTAAGGAAAGCACCGTTTGATCTTTCATGCCAAGTGAGGACTGCAAGGTAGATCTGGTTGAGTGTCCACCTTTGTCCTCCAGAGAAGCAGAGTACTGGGAGTTAGCTTGTATCCAAGCAGAATGTTGCACCATACTCTAAAATAGGAGCATATTCACTAACGAAGTCTGTAGTCCATTTGTGCATGACCTGAACCTAACCATCTGCTTCCCGGGGGGGAAAACTACAAAAAGCAGACAAATATACCCTCTGCTTGCCTCCTTTGCTTCTTTATCTCACTCACTTTCCCAATGTTCTCTTTTTCAGAATCTGAGATGACTGATGCCACTGTGAACCCCCGCTCATTTTTTCTTAGGAATCCCGGTGAAAATACATTTGAACTGATTCCCCTGGGGGACGAGGAGGAGAAAAATGAAAGCACCTTGCCAGAGGGCAGGGCAATCTACTTAAATAAAAGCCACTCTCCTCCTGCACCACTTGCTCCCTTCATCTCTGAAGATGCCTCAGGGTATCTGACCAGCCCCTGGCTGAGGCTCTTCATCCCCTCGGTTTACACCTTTGTGTTTGTCGTCAGCCTTCCTCTGAACATCCTGGCCATCGCAGTGTTTGTCTTGAAGATGAAGGTCAAAAAGCCGGCTGTGGTATACATGCTGCACCTGGCCATGGCTGACGTGCTGTTCGTGTCCGTGCTCCCCCTGAAAATCAGCTACTACTTTTCCGGCAGTGATTGGCAGTTTGGGTCTGGGATGTGTCGCTTCGCCACTGCAGCGTTTTATTGTAACATGTACGCCTCCATCATGCTCATGACTGTCATAAGCATTGACCGGTTCCTGGCAGTGGTGTACCCCATCCAGTCCCTGTCCTGGCGCACTCTGGGCAGAGCTAACTTCACTTGCCTGGTCATTTGGGTGATGGCCATCATGGGGGTGGTGCCTCTTCTCCTCAAGGAGCAGACCACCCGGGTTCCAGGGCTCAACATCACCACCTGCCACGATGTCCTCAATGAGACCCTGCTGCAGGGCTTTTACTCCTACTACTTCTCGGCCTTCTCCGCTGTCTTCTTTCTTGTGCCATTGATCATTTCCACGATCTGCTACATGTCCATCATTCGGTGTCTCAGCTCCTCCTCAGTTGCCAACCGCAGCAAGAAGTCCCGGGCTTTGTTCCTGTCCGCTGCTGTGTTCTGCGTCTTCATCGTCTGCTTTGGACCCACCAACGTCCTCCTGATCATGCACTACCTGCTCCTGTCTGACAGCCCTGCCACAGAGAAGGCCTACTTCGCTTACCTCCTCTGCGTCTGTGTGAGCAGCGTGAGCTGCTGCATCGATCCCTTGATTTACTACTACGCCTCCTCCGAGTGCCAGAGGCACCTCTACGGCATCTTGTGCTGCAAAGAAAGCTCCGACCCCAACAGTTACAACAGCACTGGCCAGCTGATGCCGAGTAAAATGGATACCTGCTCTAGTCACCTGAATAACAGCATATACAAAAAGCTATTAGCTTAGGGGAGGATTGCTAGAAGGTCACATAGAAAAGGTTGGAAAAGTGGACAGCCCGGGATCCTGGCAAGAACTATATTTACTTCACAAGCCATGACTGACTTGCATGTCTACTTCTTATAAGTGCTATCAAGCATAATTATCAGAAAGGTAATGGGAACCAGAGAGAGATTTCCAATGTTGCCAGTGCTGCGATAGCAACCGTCACTTCTTGTATATCTAGGTGACTTAATTATATAGGTGGTGTGCGCACACATATTTGCAATGCAGTATGAAATCAATGCTTTGACACTTTCTTGTTTATTCCCTAGCAATTACTATGGAAATAATTGGATTCTCTGAGTTATAATAAACAAAGTCTGTTAACACTGAACAGCTGAAGGTATCTAATGATAGGGAAGGAGTCCATAGTTTAGACTTCACACAGCTTTTGCCCATATGTATTTTTTTCAGTTATTTGATGGTAATGTTTAAAGAATAGAAGGGTGAAACAGTATTATCTGTATAGGGGAAGATCTAGTGCTTTTCATCATGAATTACCAAAGCCGTTGGAAAGCCTATTTTGATATGGGGTATCATTTTTGCAATTTACATACTGAATACATGGACCAAGACTGAGCATAAAACTCACCAGGATCATAAGAAACCTTACAAAGCAGCCAAGGGGGCCTCTGACAGCAGATGCATACTTAACCAGCTGTGCCTCCCAGAGAGTGGTGATGGGGACCACCAGGCCCACTCCTTCCTCCAAGGCATCCCATTAGCTATGAGTTGACTGTATCTGGATTGAAGCTGGCAAGATAGGATATGACATCCAGGGAGGGAATAGCCACAAAAGTCGTCTGCACATCTGAGGAGCAGAGAAAGGTGTGTTTATATCCAGTAGCTGTCCTGCAAGGCTGGCTCTTGCACAGACACACCCATGTGCCCTGGGCACTCTGGTGGATACTGGGCCTGCAGACTGACCCACTGCAGGAGATTAACTGAGTCTTGCCTTTACTCTAGCAAAGCAGATAGCTGACATGGCCAATGTGATGTATACACTGCAAATACACCATTGTACATAGAAGTGTGTTCAGCCACACATCGCCAAGCATATTTCACATAAGCAAGGCCTAACAGCTAAACAGCTTTGGAGATCTGAGTTTCTGCATCAGTAGCTGTAGGTTAGGATAAAAACACAGTTTAAGATGTATATTTTTAAGAAACAAACCCTTAAGTCTACAATAATTAGACACTATTTATTTACAAATGTTTTATTAAAAATTGCCCAAATCAGACAGGCATTGTGGCACATGCCTTTAAGCCCAGCACTTGGGAGGCAGAGGTAGGCAGATCTCTGTGCATTCAGGTCAGCCTGGTCTACATGATGAACTTCTAGGTCATCTAGGGCTATATAGTGAGACCTTGGCTTAAAACAATAATGACATCAAAACAAAACAACAACAACAACAACAAAAAAAAAACCCACATTTTTAGAAAGCAAGAAAACACAAAAAGTTACCTGAATCCAGTTTTAAGAAATACATAGGTCAGTCTGGTTAAAAAAAAAAAAAAAAAAGTGGAAGAAAATGAAATTGAGATTGAAATGTAGGAAAATTATCCTGTATTTTCCCTATCAGTTAATTAAATTATTTTAAAAGCATTTTTAATGCCACGGTGACTAATAAACATATGAAAATCTTCATGGCTTTGACAAAGTAACTTGAAAATTAATTTGAAATATATACTTTTCCTGATTTAAGAACTATGTTGGCGTTTTAAGCAAATATAAGAGAGTAGAAAGGGTAAATGTTTATTTAAAAGAACAAAGTATTTCCAAATATTGTAGAATAGCTTCCATGAAAGTCCTGTAATTATAGTGTTAACTCATTTGCTGTATTGATTTATGTAAATCATCAGCTCACTGTTGTGTGTTCTGTCTGTGACTTAATATAACTATTATTATTGTACTTGTCAACTTTGATGTCACTGTTTCATGTTCACTCTTTTTTAAAAATATTATATAACATATTAATAAACATGAAAATGTGCTTGGTATCTATCTGGAATAGATTATTGTTGTGGGCCTTGGAGGGAGAGCACAATAAGTGCTTTATTCAGATGGAATGAGGGTTAGTAGGGGCTGGGGAAGCTCCCCAGAGGCTATAGGTTAGGGAAAGCCTTTACCGTCCAGAGACAGGGCACAGGCAGTAATGTACTAATCCCCTCTATATGACCCTCCCCTCCTTGCTAGTGCTTCCCATTTGTGCTGTGTGTGTGTGTGTGTGTGCGCGCGCGCGCGCGTGTGTGACCCAATTACCATGACACCATTTCCATACCTGTATATAGGGTACCTTGATCATATTAACATCCACTACCTCCCTTACCCCATTCCCTCCCTCACCCTCTGACTGCTCCACAGCCACCCCACCCCCACTCATGCCTTTTACAGTCACATCCTTTCCCCTAAATTACACATATGAGAAAAGACTGCACCTGAGCTCAACCACAGATGCCAGATGCCAAGAGCATCAGGTGCTATCCCTCATACATCAGCTTCCCTGGGCATGGAGAAGGGACCTAGAGGAATAAGAGGAGAGTGGAGAGGAGAATTCAGCAAAGGCTTTCACTGGATGGTAATCTTCCTGTGTTTTAATCCTCTTTTGGGGAAATTGGTGATTCTAACATTGAAAACATGTTCGGTTCCGCACTCCTCTTCTGCGTGTGAGCGACCATCCTGCACCGAGTAGCATCCATGGAGATGAAATCAGAATGATGCTTAACCTTCAGAACTGGAAAAATCAATAGGAAGTTTCAGTCGTGTTTCTGGACTCATAGTCGATTTTTAAAAAATATTATTGCACTTAAACAAGTGTTCTGTTAGCACAAAGACTTGTCAACATGAATTTTCTAAGGGCATACATGCAGAAAATAGACCAGGTAGTGGCTCAGCTCAGGAACTCCCAGCCTCAGGACCCTGCCTCTAACCAGAAGGTAACCTCAAACTGTATTATAACTTTTCAAAATACACTTAGGCTCAAATAACACACTTGAATTTTATCAACATAAAATGTTTGCGTTTTCCACCACAAAGTCAAAAATACCATGTTTTGAGGAAATGAACCATCCATTTGGCTGCTGAATATGTAGCTGGAATATTTTATGTATGTTTCATTTGAAGAAATTAGAGAAGCAGCATGTCTTTGAGGAAGCCCTGAGTTTCAGAAGCCAGTGGAAAGACAGCTTTAAGCATGGTCTGTGAGCCAGCTGTTCCCATTCTGAGGCCTGGGCCTTCTCCACACAGCTTTACCTACTTCAGAAAGAGCCCTGTGATGGGGCACATCACACACGTGTGTGAAGCCCTCAATAAACAAGGGGAAGGGCTGTCTCCAACTGTAGCCACCAGTATCATCAGCGCCTTAAGTTGAACCTTCCAAAGTTACTAGACCAAGCGTGCTCGTGCTCGGGAGAATTAGCCCTGGGAGAAGACAGCTGGAGCTTTCTGTAGGATAAGTAGTTAAGTGAGTTATAGTCAGAGGACAGAGGTAAGGTCATTCTCAAAGACACCTGTGAGGTCAAGACTAAGTGGGAACATTAGGAAAATCTCCCTTTGACCTTTCCTGAGTGTACAGCTGTGTTTCCCAGGGGCTACTTGTCATGTGATAGCCACTGATCTCTGAGGCAGACAGCAAAATGTCATCCACTGAGCCAAGCTTTAAAGAGATTATAAAAAGATAAAAACATGGGAGTGGGGAAGGGCTGGAGTGATGGCTCAGAGGTTAAGAACGCTTGTTGCTCTTCCAGAGGATCTGGCTCAGTTCCCAGCACCCACACAGTGGCTCATAAACACTTGTAATTCCAGTTCCAGGGGATCCAACACCCTCTTCTGACCTCTGAGGACATCAGGCCTGTGTATATAGCACACACATCTACATATGAGCAAGAACATCTGTCTTCAGACGCTGGAGAGAGTTGTTCTCAAATATAACTTCCCAAGCTTACTGACTTAAAGAACACAGAAACGCAGGACTGGTGGCTCCACTGGTAAGGGTGCTCCATGCTAAGGAGGCTGAGACAGGAGGACCACTAGGCATTTCAGACATCATGAAAAGTTCTGGGCTGCAAGTATAATCCTATTTCTCAAAAAGAGGAGAAGGAAGAGGTGGAAGAGACGGAAGGAGAGAGAAGAGGAGGAGGAGAAGAAATCAAGAAAAAGAGAAAGAAGAAAAGGAGGAGGGAGGGGAAGCAGGGGAGAAGGAAGGCAGACAGACAAGAGGGGGAAAGGAAAAGGAATGAGAATAAGAGGATGGAAAGGTAGGTGAGATGAGAGAAGAAAGATGGAAAAGAAGAATAGAGTGGGAGACGAGCGGAATAGGAAAGGAAACAGAAGCAAGATAATTACATTTAAAGCAAACAGGAGTAAACCATTACATCACTGCTGCTGGCCACCAAGCTGATGTTCTGGCTACCTTACAGCTAAGGGAACTCATGCCTTGAAGCAATAAATTACAGACTAAGTAGAGTCAAAGCAGGTACAGTGTGGCCCATGGATCTGGAGGCAGGTACCATGTGACCCATGGGAGGCTCTGTATAAAGTCTGCTTTTCATCTAGCTGCTGACTAAAAGGAAGAGATGAACTTTTACTGTGGTCTCTAGTTGCCAGGGCAAGAGGCAATCTAAAACAGCAGCAGTCTCCCAATCGTCATCCTGAGATACCAGAAAGCACGACAAGTGTGGTGCTACACACCTGTCACCCCAGCACTTGAGGCAGACTTGCAGGTTCAAGGCCAGCCTGGTCTCAAAACAGCTGAGAAAACCAAGGAGTGAAAAGGCAGCCAGCATTTGGGCCTGTTACCCTGGGGACTCACTGGGCACTGGATGCTACTTTCTTACAAACACATGGAAACCAGGGCTTGAATTCAGCAGCATCTTGGATTTCAGGTCAGACAGCACTTGCCCAGTGGTTTCTCTCCAGGTGGCTGTCTGTTTGTTCCTTAAGGAAATGACTCACAGCCAGGGGGGAGATTAGCCTCAAAAGCTGCATCCACTGTAGCCTGAAACCTGCCCAGGTTTGGGGTCAGGGCAGGCCTAGTCATCCTAATGACTTCAGCATAGACCATAGTAACCAGGCTGGCCTCAAAGTCACAGAGATCCGCCTGCCTCTGCCTCCTAAAGTGCTTGGATTAAAGGTGTCAGCCACTGACACCCAGCATAACAGTACCTTTTTAAGGTACTGCTGAGCAACCCACTTAGGGGGCTGAGAGCACTACTGGGAGGAAGACTGTCCACACCATGGCACAGTGATGAGACAGTTGCTTAGCTATGCTTTGGTTCCCTTCTTATCCTGAGACAGCTAGTTATTCTTGACCTGCTGAGGTGATGAGCACAGCTCCCCAGAAAAAGAATGAGACAAATACATCCCTTCCGTTGGGTTTTAGATATTTTTGTAGTGCTGAGGAATTAAACCTAGAGGCTCACACATGATAGGCAAGCTCTTTCCCACCCAGTTACATCCCCAGACAGGTTCGTTCATTGGTTATTCGAAATATATAATACTTAAGAAATATAGTATCAAGGGCCTCAGATTTAGAAAAAGTTTGAGTAGTTCTGCCTTATTAGAAGGAAGTTTTGGAAACCACTAGAGAAGTTCTAAACAAATCCAGCATCCCCACCCCACACCCAACCACTCTGAGTCACAGCCTTTAGGGAACTGCACTTGAGCATCCATCAGAACTGTTCAGTCTCTGCAGGAGACTCTAATGAGTAAGCTAGAGTTGACAGCATGACTTTAAACAAATGTTTGGGGGCTGGCAGAGCATTTGCCTAGCTTGTGACAGCCTCATTTTCCAGCACTATGAAAAGTAAAAGAAAGTTTGCTCAGCTCTACCATCTGGGGACCTACTGAAGCTGCAGGCTCCAAGCTGTAGGCCTGGGTCAGGGCTGATGCACATGTCTGACAGTATTTTAGGAAATGTTGAAGTTGCTGGACTTAGGACCACACTTTGTGCAGCAAGATCCTAAGAGCCAGCCTTGCAAAGTCGGCTCATTTTGAGGTCCAGTCACCCACAATATGGAATTCTTTGGTCCTTAACATAATTCTGGGGGCAACTATTTTATTTGAATAAAACTGAGGCAGGTTTGTTGTTGTAGTCACTGTTGTTGTTTTGAGACAAGGTCTCACTGTGTAGTCCAAATGGACAACACTGCATTGCTACACTGGAGCCATTTGTAAAGTAGCAGTAACAGGCGTGCTTAATTCAAACTTGTTTGAGGTGATATCCATCTTCCTATGAGTTCCCTCCCCTCTTAGGTTCTTTTCCTTGGGGCAGGGGGAGATAGCGTAAAAGTTCCAATCTCCATAAACTTTGGGCTCTTAGGAGTGTTGACTGCACTTTTTAGAGAGAGTGCCCAACAGATAGCTCAAGCACTAGGAAGCCAGAAAACAGATGTTTTCCCACTGGGGAAACTGTTTCACACTGGGTCTGGCTGAAATATGGTGACCCGGGGCACACACATTCTAGTTAACATCAGGAATGTCATCTTGACCATGCTGGAATGGAGTGATACAGACCCTGAGGCAAATGACTCAGTCCAGGGTTTGTTAACAGAGATCAGTGACTCCACAGTGCCTGGGAACAACAAAGAGCTGAGAGATCCACTTTGGAAATATGCGTTTGCAACATATACAGAGAAGGCTAGGACACATTCTTCATTGTGTACTGCTTTAGAAGCAGCTGGAAGGGTGGGGGGGGGGGGGGACAGGGATGAGACAATACTAAATGATGAAAGCAGAAATCATAATTTGTTAAACCAACATATGGAAAAATGATGTGATTCAGCAATGATCAAATAGCTGTCTAAGGGCTGGGTGAGATGGCTTGATGGGTAATGATACTTGAGGTGCAAGCCTGGTGTCTTAGTTAGGGTTTACTATTTCTATGAAGAGAGACCATGACCACGGTATGTAGCAGGAATTCTAATTGGTCTTAATAATAAAACCCCCTGAGTCAGATAGAGGGGTAAATGCTGAAAGATCAGAGAAGCAGAGCAGCCAGCCACTAGTTGTTACCTTTACCGAATCCTCAGACCGAATGGACCATCCTATCTCAAGGAATTCTCAGACTGAATGCCCTGAGTTCCTGTCTCCTCCAGCCTTATATTCCTCTCTCGGCCCAGCCGTATCTCTTCTGTCTCCACCTTCCTAGTGCTGGGATTAAAGGCTTGTAACTCCCAAGTCCTGGTTTGAGCCATCACCTCCTGGCTCTGTTTCTTTTTTAGACTTGATCAATCTAGTGTACTCCAGGGTGGCCTTGAACTCATAGAGATCCATCTGCCTCTGTCTCCCAAGTTCTGGGATTAAAGGTGTGTGCCACCCTGCCTGGCCTCTATAGCTAACTAGTGGCTAAGCTCCATACCCAGATCTTCAGGCAATCTTTATTTGTTAGATCACAAAAAAATATCACCACAACAGTAACTCTTATAAAGGAAACATTTCATTGTGGCGGCTCACTTACACTTCACAGGTTCAGTTCATCATGGCAGGGAGCACAGCAGGGCATGAAGGCCGGAATGGTGCTGGAGAAATAGCCAAGTGTCCTACATCTTTCAAGCAACTGGGAGTTGACTGAATCACTACTCACTGGGCAGAATCCTGAGCATAGGAAAGCTCAAAGCCCACCCCCACAGTTTCATACTTCCTCTAACAAGGTCATACCCACTCCAACAAAATCACACCTTCTAATAGTGCCACTCCCTATAAGATTATGGGGAATAATTACATTCAAACTACCACACCAGGTGACCTGAGTTTGATCTCCAGAACCCATCAGGTGGAAGGGGAGGGCTGACTCCCCAAAATTGTCCCCTGAACTCCACACCCATGCTGTGGCATGCATGCACTCCCCAATGATATTTTTTAATTAAAGAGCTATACAAGGTACTCTTGGCTTCTATCCAGTTAACAATCTCTCTCTCTCTCTCTTTTTTTTTTTTTAATCTACAATGGCTACAAATGGACCGTAATAAACAACTCTCTAGGAGTGAAGGACTTGGGCTAAATAATACAAATGCCAACAAAGGCAGGATGATGATTGTGGACATGCTTTTCATAAGCAATCTCATAAAGTGTCACCATCTTTAAAGACATTTATGACGTTTGACCCAACTGTATGATTTCTAGGAACACGCCCTAGATAAATAATTAAAAATAAGAGCAACAACACAAAGCAATAGGATCCTGGTTGTTAATGTAGCCTTATTAACATAGATGACAGAAGACTAGAAACCCTTTAAAATACTCAATCCTAGACTTCTCCAAAGATTAGCATACTCATTGAAAATGGTGTGTTTTAAACTGGGCATAGTGATGCACATTCATAATCACAGCACTTGGAAGTGAAGATAGGAGGAATGCTGTAAATTTGAGGCTAGCCTTAGCTGTAAAATGAGCCTATGTCAGCCAGGGCTACATAGTATGATCTTGTCTCAAAAAAAAATAAAAATAAAAAAGAACTAAAAATTATATGTATTATATATAAAGGTGCAAAGAAATGCATACGAGATTAATTAAAAACAATCAATGACACATACATAATATTACACTAATAGTACTGGACTAGATCTAAAGTATAGCACAGGTTAGTGAGAAATACACCAAGACAGTTAAACGCATGTTTAGAGTATGACTTGTTATGTTTTGTTTTGTTTTGTTTCCTATTTCTACATTCCCTACGTGTCCCCTGAACACACACCACATCTTCAACAGAAAAGCAACTCACGTCAAAACAAAAATCAAACAACAACAGGACCCTCCTGAACATCTGTCAGCCACAACCAATATTTTGTACATTGAAATGTCATCCAGGCAGTGGGTACAGAGGACCAAAACATGGTAGAACCTGTAAGAATACTTCCAAAATTATCTTATGGAACCTGGGATCAACAAAATCAAGAACAGAGAAACCAAGCCTTTTTAGCTAGACCCTGCAGCCACAGCTGTTTCCATCTGCCCTTGGCAGCTCTTGGGAGCATTAGTGTCATACTCTGTCCTCACACTCAGCCAGAACTTCACCCTCACTAAAAAAAGACATCATGCTGCCGTCACAAAGCCACTTATTTATCTTCTTTGGGAACTCTTTGTTCATCAAACAGCAAACATTATTCTACCAAAGCACCAGACTTTGAAAATGAGAAAACCGATTTAGTCCTCTTATTGAAATGAATTTATGCATTTAAACCCACATTCTATGATCCAGAATTTCAGAAAACTGACAAATTCCTCTTCAAGTTCATTTTGTAAAAGTACTAACACGATTTCTTCAACTTTTATACTCCTTCACCTGCAGTGTTAGGGTCTTAATTTCATGTTTTCTCTTACTTTTCTTCTTTCTTTATCTGGTGTGTGTGTGTGTGTGTGTGTGTGTGTGTGTGTGTGTGTGTGTGTTTACTTTTGAGACAGGGTCTCATTTTGCTGTCTGGCTGAAAACTCATGACAGTCCTGCTCCCTCAGCCTCGTGAGTCATAAGAACACAGGCATGAGCCACACTCCCAGCCCTGGAACTCTTTCTGTTTTCCCTTCCTTCCTTCCTTCCTTCCTCCCTCTCTCCCTTCCCTCCCTCTCTTCCCTCCCTCCCTTCCCTCTCCCTCCTTCCATCTCTTCCTCTTTTCATCCCTCCCTTCCTCTCTTCCTTCCCTCCTTTTTCTTTATATATATATATATATATATATATATATATATATATATCATTATTATTGTGCAATATATCACATTCTGACCACAGTTTCCCCTTCCCCCACTCCTCCCAATCCCCACAACACACAACTCCCATCTCCCCCAGATCCACTCCTCCTCCATTTCCTGAGACAGGGTCTCACTATGTAGCTCTGACTGGCCTGCAACTCACTATGTAAATCAGGCTGGCCTTGAACACACAGAAATCCACCTTCCTCTGCTTCTCTGGTTCTGGGATTAAAGACCTGGCCTCAGTGCCCAGGTCTTTTCCTTAACATCATTAAATAAAATGACCTCCTTAGGGAGTCTGAGTTAAGCACTTACAGGTTTGCAGTTTCTGGGCAAGACAGAGCATAAGAAGTGATGGAGCCATTCTGTAGTGACTGTGGAGGGCTTTCAAATGCACTCCATGGGTCATTGGATCTTTTGGTAATTTAGATTTCTGAGCTCCATCTAGACCTGCAATTGGAATCACTGATCTTGATACTTGATCTTACAAATACCAAAGTTTGAGATCTAAGGCATCAGTGCTCGGAAAAAAATGTCTCACAGTATGTTTTGAGGTTGGCAAGAGGAAAACCACAATTTACCCTTTATGATGGGGATAGTTTTCAGAACTGACCTATGTGGATTATCATTTCTATCTATAAGGCTGTTGAGGTGCTAATATTCTTTAAATATACTCCCAGCTATTGGCCTAGTTATTTGACTTAGTCCACTGGAAAGTTTACCCTTGTAAGAAAATGTCTCTTTTACCCTGCCTTGATTTCTTTTTCTTGGGGGAGGAGGGTTTCTCTGTGCAGCCTTGGCTATCCTGTAACTAGCTCTATAAACCAGACTGGCCTCAAACTCATAGAAATCTGCCTGCCTCTGCCCCTGAGTGCTAGGATTAAAGCTGTATTCCACCACAGTCTGTCTTGCCTTGATCTCTTTCTCTTCTAAAGGTACATATCAGTGCCTTATATACATGAAAGGTTTTCACTGTTTTTTTTTTTTTTTTTTTTGTGTGTGTGTGTGTGTGTGTGTGAACAGTTAACACATGGTTCAAATGTCACAAGAACAAAAAGACGTGTAGTAAGTCCTCCCCTCAAGCTCTTGTTATCAGACAATGGAGTTAACATCTTCTTGGGTTAAGGATGTAGTTGCTAGAGTGTTTGTTTGTCTAGCACACAGGAAAGACTTGAAAGAGTGGGGCATGGTGGCTCAGTTGATAAAATGCTTTCCTGGCAAGCATGCTGGCATGAGCTTGATTCCTAGAATCCATAGTTTTTTAAAAAGCCAAGGTTTGGTGGTGTGTGCCTATAATCCCAGTGCTAGGGAAGCAGAAACACTTAAGTTTAATGGCTGTCAGCCTAACCTACTTGGTTAGGTCCAGGCCAGAGAAAGACCCTGTCTTAAAAACAGGGTAGGAGACAGCAAGGTGGCTCAGAGGATGGAGGTACTTGCCAAGTTAGATGCTCTGAGTTTGACCCAATCCTTGGGACACATGTGGTGAAAGGAGATAAAAAGAGTTCTCTTTGACCTCCACATCTGTGCCATGGTACACACACACACACACCACACACACACACACACACACACACACACACACACACACACAAATACACACACCTCTACACATATACCCATATCCAAGCACACACAAATACCCACTCAAACACACCTATCCATATACTTCTACACAAACACACACACACACAAATAAGAGGACATACTTGTATAGGCACATCATTGGAACTGGCACAACACTGGAAGTCACCACGGTCTTGTTCAATTGGCCAAACTAGACCTAGGCCACCCAAGGTCACCCCAGAGTTTAGGAGACATAAAACTAGACAGGGTCTCTTCAGAAAAAGGATTTCAAAGTCATGTGACAAAGCCAGAGCCAACATTAGGTTTAGCTTTCCCTGTTGCTAAAACACAATCTAGTTTCTAAGATTTTTTCAGTTATTTAAACATTTTTTTTTAAACAACAACAACAACAAAAGAATTGCAAAGTATCCGAAAGGATTGAGCCCTGGACTCAAAGCAGTCCAGCCAACATCTCACACCTGCAAAGGGACAGGAAAAGATGAGGCCTCACCCGTGTGGATTTATGTAACAGGAAATGCAAAGCAGCAAGTCCCGCTGAGCCTGCTGTGTTTTGTTCTGTTCTATTTTGATGTTTTCTTGATGCTGGAAATCTTCGAACCCAGGGCCTTACACATACCAGGCAAGTGCTGTACCACAGAGCTACACAACCAGCCTGAGAGTGGCAGTTTAATGGAAGATTTGCTTTTAAATACATCACTTCCTCCAGCAGGGCGTTGATATACTGATCAACCACTTGGTCAGTACATCAGAAAATGACCAGCCATCGGAAACATGGTGTGATGGAGCACAGTTTCCACCCTTCAGTGCCAGCATGCCCTGTGGGATTGTTGTTAGTTTGTTGTTGGTGTTCTGGTTCCGATCTCAACTTCTGACTTTTTAAAATCATAATAATCATGCTCTCAGAGTGACCTTGGAAGAAGGCCAGTGAAGCAAATGTCATGAGTGATACTCAGCTCTGTTTCCCGTTTAACTTAATTTCGGTTGCTATTATGCCTCTTTTGATATAGAAGCTTTGCTTCCTAAAATGGCACTGCCTCGGATGCTATCTGTAGCCTCATCCTCATAATTAAAAAAAAAAAAAAAAAAGCTTTTTGCTAGACTTTTCAAGTGCCTCAATATGTGTATGGAATCACTTAAGCATATGATATTTCTTTACACAGGCGTACTCCATCCCACTGGTTGGGAAGGAATCCCTGGAAGGATAGAGTAGTTCTCTGACAGGAATGAGAGGTGGGACTTGGTATGGCTCAGAGAGTAGGCCATAGTTCCATGAACTATATTTATACTTAAAAGTCTAGACGGTAGGAATGATGAAATAGGTCATTGTGTAAATGTTCTTGCCGCCTCAGGTAAAAGGAACCGATTCTTACAAGTTGTCCTCTGACCTCCACATATATGCTGTGGCTTGTGTGATACCTGAGTCAGATAAACAAATGCATAGACTTTTTTGTTTTGTTTTTTGAGACAGGGTTTCTCTGTGTAGCCCCGACTGTCCTGGAACTCACTCTGTAGACCATGCTGGCCTCAAACTCACAGAGATCCTCCTGCCTCTGCCTCCCGAGTGCTGGAACTAAAGGTGTGCGCCACCACCACCCAGGCAATACATATACTTTTAAAGAGCTTGCATTTACAGGTTTGAAGATGAGCGTGTACTTGCACTTGATGGGAGGGCATTGCCCTATTGTTGCCCCAGTCAACACTGGCCAGGTATGAATAAATGCAGAGTGACCTTCAGGCCCCACTCTTCCTCCCCAATCTCTCAGGCCAAGAATATCTGCTTCTGGAGCCCAAAGCCAGTGCTTTCCCAGGCACTTGGGAAGGGCCCCAGGGACGGTGTCTGAGTGGAGAACTGAAGAAGGGATGGTGGACTGTGGAGGAATGCTATTGTACAGAGAAGGCTTTGGGTAGAAGATCGGGATGCCAGAGCCTCGGCTGTAGGGTGCTGCAAGAACAAAGTGCTCCCAGAAAGCAAAGTTGGAGACAAAGCTGGCAATTTAGGGTGGGGCCAAGCGTAGGGGTTGGCAAACCATGTTTGGACACCTGGACTTCACCTCGTGGAAGCCCTCTGAGCCTTTCAACAATTTACTGACTGGATGTGATTTGAGCTTTAGCGAGAGGCAGCGTGAAGATGGGTCAAAAGGTACAAGCAAGGGTCAGGGTTCCAAATCCACAGCTTCGGGGGAGGGGAGGTCTCTGCCATTCGACAGGAAGCCACCCCCCTAAAAAACTGATTTATTCCAGCCAATCATTTCCCACCCACATCACTTTGAGCAATGTTCAAATCTCACAGCCTATTAGATCTCAAGAGTTTCAACGCAAACTTCCTTTGTCTAAGAGAAGTCGAAGCAGTTACTGACAGAGACTTTGCCTCCGACTCTGCCCTTTCAAACTCTAATCTCCTCCCCATCGCCCCACTCCCACCCACAGGGAAATCACAGCTCTCCAGCAACCCACAAGGGCTGGGCCTGGGCAGTGATGCTCAAATCAGATCAGTCTGCCCAGGCTGGAGCTCCCTTGGGCTCTCAGAAAGGCTGCAGGCCTGGCAAGCCCACAGGAAGACTGAGTACTCTCTGCTCCCTTCTGGACATAGGAGTTGTCAGCCAGAGTCAGTCAGCCTCAAAGCTGACCTTTGTCCCATTCTGCTTCTTCCCTCAGGCCTTTCTGGGATGGTCCTCAGACACAGACTCTTGTCTCACTGAGAGGCTGGTCCGGGAATCCCAAAAGAGGCAGCTGGTGTCTGGGTGCTCAGCAAGAGTACCAGGTAATTCTTGTGAAGACTGCCAGCTCTGTAAGGTTGTCCTGAGGGGAAGTAGGGAGTAGCAGAGTGGTGAATGCCTGAGCTTCTCTCAGGAACTTGGGAGCCTGCTACTGCCATTTTCCAGCATGCCTTTGGTGCTGACGCTTTAGATTATCCAAAACATTTTCTTAACATAACATGTACTTTATTTTCACCTTTAATTAAGGTGAAATCTAGACTCTCTCTTTTTGCTTTCTTTGACTCCCTAAGTGTCTCTGCAGTGACTACAAGTGGTGGCTGGGCCTGCCTGTGCCTCCATCAAGAAGGCAAAAGCACCCAGGTAAACTGACATACCTGTAACCCCTGCACTTAAGAGGCTGAGGTGGGAGGATTTAGATGCTAGCTGGGCTCCAAAATGAGATCTTGTCTCTAAGAGGGAGAAGCAGAGGAACAGCAGGGGAAGAAGACAAGGAGGTGACAGCTGATCTCTGATCACCTCAGAAGGGAGACCCTACACTTGTGCAGTCAAGTTTCAAGAAAGAGGCAGAAATGGCTTCTAAGCCAGATAAGCCCGAGTTTTCAAAAGACTTGTGAGTGATCTCTTGCCTCTATCTTTATTCTTTTTTAGGTCACAATTGCCACAGCCTCATTATCTCCCTGCTCCTGACTAGGTGCTGGGATAGATACAACTAGAGGCAGTCACATGACTTATTGTAGGAGAAAAAGAGAGGGACAGGGAAACTGTGAGGAGCCAACAGGAGAGCCTAGAAGCTTCCAGGGACAGTTGAGCTGCTGCTGAACCATCCTGTCACCTGAGCAGATAGACGAGAAAAGGGTTGGGACCGCTGAAGGAGGAAGACTTAAAAAGATAGACATGTTCCATGTGCTCTGTTGGAAGGCTTCCGGGGGGTCCAAGTGACTCTGAGGATTCACTGTGCAGATGACACTGACAGCCCAGTCTCTTTCCCTCCAAGGACATCCAAATATCTGTGTTTGTTCCTGAGTCATTCATGGGCTTGGAAGGCTACTTTCATGAATAGTCCTCTCGGCCATCCAAAAGTGACAAGGAGGTAGCCTCCTGCACCCAGGAGCAGTGCTCAAATGGTAACTACCTTTTGTCTGCCAATGTTCCCCACTGGAGAAGCTCCACATTTCCTTAGGTCACTGGGCTGGGAGTACAGACTTCAGTGAGTGCTGTCCCGTCCTTGACCAGTTCCCCGCTTTCCTGGTAACTGTCCTTGCACTATAAGCCATTTTCCTTTTCCCAGAAGAGTTCAGCATCCCACAGCTGCCCCTAGAAGAATCCATACTAAGGCAGAAAGGTGAAGTCCAGCAACAAGACTTGTTCTCCAGCCATGCTGGAAAATGGAATACACAAGCAATCCAAATGCTTTGGCTTCTATGCACGCTCTTCCTGGACTGCTCTGTCTCCTTTTCTTCTACTTGCTTCTATTTGTCTTCCAGCAATTAAGCTCAAAGATGAATACAGGATAATCAGGTATTTCCTTTGAATTTTCAGGCTACAGCTTGAACTCATGAAACAACCAAGTCCAGAGCATCAGGTAGGCTCGAGGGCTCAGCAAAGAGGCCAGGAGACTTGGGTCCCTTCACCAGGAAAGCATAAGGAACCTCCCAGAGCAGAACTGTCTTTCCGGGGTCTTGGCTTCAGGTGGTTGCTGCTTGGAGGTCAGAGCATTCATGGCTTCAGCCACTCAGCTCCGGACTGGCCAGACACCTCAGTATCTGAGCAGCAGGTGACTGTCACATGTACCCACATCACCCACTGTAGTGGTTAGAAAGAAAATGACCCCCAAAGGGAGTGGCACTAATGGGCATCATGGCTTTGTTGGAGGAAGTGTGTCACTGTGGAGGTGGGATTTGAGGTCTCATATATGCTCAAGCCATGCCCAGTGAGACAGATCACTTCCTGTTGTCTGCAAGTCGAGATGTAAGTCACCCCAATCAAATGTTTTTCCATTATGAAAGTTTCTGTGGTCCTGGTGTCTCTTCACAATAATAGAGACCTTAAGACACTCGCCACTGGTACTGTGGAAGCCTCTGTGCCCCACTTGACAAAGGGGTGAACAACTCAAACATTTGTTATTTAGACCATTCAGAAAGACAGGGACACTGATTATAAGACCATCAAAGGGAAGGAAATTCCCAAGTAAGAAATGCCTTGCTAACTTCCATTTAGAGTGTAAAGATCTACAACTAGTGAAGCTGGAAACAGTTAAGGAGGACTCCTGTCTCTAGACTGGACAGAAAAGCAAAATGTGCCAACAAGACGCTTCAGGGGCTGATGATGTTTGGGGACATAGGACTGGTGTCTCTGCAGTTGTGAAAGAGGTGACATCATCACTCTACTGTCTTTCTGGGATTGTTTTTTTCTGATCTAGAGGTTTAATAAAGATAACTTGAATATTTTAAAGTATAAGTTGCAGAATACCATTAGATTAATCCATAAGAAAGAGCCAGTCTGAAGGCTTCAAATTTTATTATAAAGAAATTAAGAGAAAAGAGAAGTTTTTATTTCACAATAATGAAATAAAAGGGATACAATGTTCTCCCATATAATTTAGATGGTGATTGCATTAGTCAGGTCTCTGTTTCTATAACTAAATGCCTGAGACAATTGGCCTTAAAAGTGGGAAGGCTTGTTTGGGCTCATGGTTTTGGAAGTTCCAGCTGGTTGATCCATTGTTTATGAGCCTGTGGCAAGTCATGATGGAGATAATATACCTGGCAGAAAAAGCTGCCCATTTTCCTGGTGACAGGAAGAAATAAACAATGAGATTAGCACCTCACAGCCTCCTTCAAGGGCACACTTCCAATACAGCCTCCGCCAGACACCATCTCTAACAGGTCCCACCACCTCCTGGTAGGGCCAAGCTATAGACCAAGTCTTTAACACCTTGTGTCTGAGGGAAACCCAGCTCCAGGTGACTGTGTCTGGGAACAAAGCTTTCAGCTATGTGAAAAGCAGAAGATAGGACAGGACAGAAAAGGACTCTCGTAGAGGGAGTGCTGTTGCTGGCCACCCACACAAGCCCACAGGGGTCACTGCATCTCTCAAATGGGAAGACATCAGTAGGGCATTTGTAAGGCCAATACATTGGTAATGTGTCAGTTTAATCTCTAGATATTTACAAGGAAACCTGGGGAAAGTGGACAAATGATCCTGCATGTCCATGTGCAGCAACTTCAAGGAAGAACTCATCTTGGATTTCACTCCCTTGCTTTCTGACATTCCTGTCTGAATGACACTGGGAATCTTCAGCTCTTCCTTGTTAGGGCACTAGCAAATTACATTGCAGGCAGCACAGATTTAAGTGTACCTCTCAGATGGCCCATAGGAGGCATTACCACAGCTCAGCCCTGTGCAACCCATGCCTGAGATGGTTCTTGGTCAAGGCTCAGTTTGTTCAATGTACCATCGAATAAGGTAATGAAATATTGGTGTGTTGTTCATTTGTTCTTTCTGTTTGGTGAGTTTATTCACTCATCGAAATGAATCTTCCATGGACCAGAGACCACCCTCCTCCCCCCCCAAAAAAGCCAAAAAAGATCAAAAGATCCTGGGAAGAGATAGAAAGGGATAAGTCATGACTCTGCAGTTAGAAACACAGTATATAGTAAGAAAGAAAGACTTATAAATTAATTGTTTTGTCAGAAGCATGAAAAAAAAATGCCTTTGCATCAGTAGTTCTCAACCTGTATGTTGTGACCCATTTGGCAACCTTCTATCTTCAAAAATATTTACATTACTATTCATAACAGTAGCAAAATTAGAGTAAGGACATAGCAATGAAAATAATTGTATGGTTGGGGGTCATCAAAACATGAGGAACTGTATTAAAGGGTCTCAGCATTAGGAAGGTTGAGAACCTTCCTAGTGGGGGTGGTAGTTTTCATAGGAATTCTAATGACAAAGCGTTGGTCTAAAGTCCCTATAGTAGCAATCTTCAACTCAGACTGGCCATTTGTATCACATGGAGAAGAGTTGGACCTTAAAGAAAGAAAAAGAAAAGAAAATTTAAAAGGAGAATTAAAAAGGGTGCCTTTGCTTGGGCCCTACCACAAGTGAATGAAATCAGAATCTCTAAGGATAAAGCATGGACATCATTACTTTTTTTTGTTTTTCGAGACAGGGCTTCTCTGTGGCTTTGGAGGCTGTCCTGGAACTAGCTCTTGTAGACCAGGGTGGTCTCGAGCTCACAGAGATCCACCTGCCTCTGCTTCCCAAGTGCTGGAATTAAAGGTATGCACCACCACCACCGGCTTATCATTACTTTTTAAATAAACATCTGATCCATTTGTATAATGTAATCTTATTCTACAGTAAAAGAAACAAAATAATTCATCTGACAATATAGGTGAACAATATATGATGGTTTGAATAGGAATGGCCCCCCATAGACTCATCTTCGAATACTTGGTCATTAGGGAGTGGTGCTATTTGACAGGGATTAGGAGGTGTGGCCTTGTTGGAGGAAGTGTGTCACCGGGGGTGGGCCTTGAGGTTTCAGAAGCTCAAGCCAGGCCCAGTGTCTCTCTTCCTGCTGCCTGTGGACCTGGATATAGAACTCTCAGGTACTTCTCCAGCACATGTCTGCTTGCATGCCACCATGCTCTCTGCCATAGGATAATGGACTAAACCTCGGAAACTGTAAGCAAGTCCCTGTTAAATGTTTTCCTTTATAAGAGTTGCAGTGGTCACGGTGTCTCTTCACAGCAATAGAACGCTGACTAAGACATATCTTAAGTGAATGAAGCCGAACACATAGTTCATGATTCTATCTACATTAGCTGGCCCAAACAGGTAGATCTATAAAGGAAGAAAAGAGGTCAATAATGAAAGAGGGTGGTGGGGGAGAAATTTCTGCTAAACAATAAGTTTTCCATTTGAAGTCATAGAAATGTTCTAAATTTATTAGCAATGGTTGTGCAACATTATGAATATACTAAAACCACTGACCTGCTTGCTTTAAAACAGTATAGCTAATATTATATGAGTTTTATCTTGATACAAACATTGGAAGCAGAAAATGCTTCCTAAGGAATTCTAATTCACAATTATAACCAAGTTCTCTGGATCTACAAATTACTGAACATATGATGGTCCTCAATACTGATTTTCCCTTTTTCCTAAACTCCAGTACAGCTCTCTAACACTGTGGAATACCTGTGACCAAACTACCTGAGAGAAACAACTTCAGGGAGGGAGGGTTGGCTTGGGCTCATGGTTTCATAGGGCTCCACCTGTGGACATTGGCTCTATGCTTCTGCAGTGTTGCAGTATACCACAGGGCTGAAAGTATCTGGTAGTGGCTCCTCACCTCATGGCAGCCAGGAAGAACAGAAAGAGGGTGGAGGGTAAAATAACAGAAAGAATGTCTGAAAATGTCATAAGAAATCATAAAATTAATTATTTACCTAAAAAAAAAACTATAATACACTTAAGTCTGTGTTGTTTAAATGAAATTTTCTCATCTTGGTTGACAATGATAACTCTAAGAGCCAAAACAACCTAACAAAAATCCCAACACCAGTCATGAGAAGCCCTTTTCAATTTGAGTTGTTGGTCAGGGTTGTCCAAGAGACTCCCAAAGCATTATGGACTATTGCTTTTGCCCTTGGATGCTCTATAGAGGTGGAAGATTAAATCCCTATTGCTGAAGACACCATACACTTCAGACACAAGGCCCAGAAGCACCTGAGATAGCACTGACCTCAACCCCCCCCCTCAAGGACTAGTTTTTGTGGTGCTAGAAGGCACAACACAAGCTTCCAAAGGAGGGAAACAGCCAACGGTTCTACCTGGCTACGATGTCTATGAACTACAGCAAATACTAGCATGGCACAACAACCCTAAGGGTGCAGAAGTGGCATAGATACATTGGCAGTAACCAACAGTTCTCTAAGTAGACAGAAGACATGCTCAACAAGAAGGAAATTATGCCTGATGCTAGAAACCTAGTCAACTACCCAGTGCTAGTGAAGTCATGGTTCTTGAAGAGAATTTACAATTACTGCTTGGCTAAATCAGCATACTCCATAACTGCATTCTAAATACTTGTCCTCACCCCTTATCAAGGAAAATTCTCTTTGCAACAAAGGAAGACTGTTAATAGAGAACCACAATCAAAATGCAGAGTTGTGGAGCCCAGTCCCAAAGGATACATCTGCAACACAACTCCCTCACCTAAGGATAGGGAACATCATGAAAAGGGGGGCAGAAGGATCAGGGAGTTGATGTGAGATTGTATCTCCTAGTAATGTCAGAGCTATGGCCATAAAGTGTCAGGGCCCAAAAATTATCGATTATAAAGTTTTGGGGTCCAAACCTTAACTCAATTTCCAGGAGCCTAAATCTCCCATTGTCTTTGGCTAAATTACTGCTGGATGGCTTGGCTCAGTGGAGAATGTCTCCTAGTTTGCATAACAACAGACCTAGGCCGTGGGTGTGCCCTCACTTGTTCTGAGGGCTTGTTTAGGGACTGTTTAGGTGCCTTTTGGATTAATATTTGATATCAGCTTTATACATGATAGTAGATGTCTTCTGCAGTTACCCCCATTGTTGGAAAGCTACTTAAGAGGATGCATTGTAAGACCCCCAGAAGCTCAGGCCTCCAGGATCTCAGCCCAGGACCTAGGTCACCCCAATCACCAGGCAGAGGCGAAAGCTTGATGCAAACTGCATGAGGCTTTATTATAGTTGTTTAACGAGCTAACCCCATGTTAGCTCGGGTCTTTCATCCACCCACCATGGTGGATGGCTTGAAGCGTCTGCATAGAGATCTTACAGGGCAGCGTAAGGGGAGTGTCTAGGGGTATGCACAGGCTCAGGATTAGTGTGCCTCTAGGCTTGGAGGGTTTGCCCTGTGTTGATTGGTCAACTAGTTGTTATGACCCATAGGGTGGTTGCTATGCTCTGTGCGTCATTGCTGTGTACTTGTCTGTAAAGCACATCCAGAGCTGTAAAGCATAGCACCACCAGCTAACTTCTGATTGGTTCCTTGCCACAAGGCAGGCACCTAACCTCCTAGTGGCCAAGGCAAGGTCAGACAAGCACGTGTTTGGCTGTTATGGCTGCTGAAATGGGGAGATGGTCCCTTCAGCATGAATAAACCTGAGACTCCAGACTCCAGCATGGACTGTGAGCCCTCCTGAAATAACAAGAAGTCTGTGTCTTTATTGCCATTGGGTAGCTAGGAGTTTCCCAATCCAGCATTCCCTGACTCAGGGATGGACCCGGGGCCATTCATCTGGCTCTGATCACAGCCCAAAGACATCAGTCTGGAATAGATAGCCTCTATAGTGTGAGACTGATACAAGCCGGGTCTCGGCAATAAAGTCACCGACATGACTGCCTAAACATGAACTGAACAAGGCCAACACCAATAGCCATGCTTAGAAGAGAAAAAGACCACAAGGCCTCAATACCACACAGGAACTGCAGTAAATGAAGAATGCTGAGAATGGGAGAAAGTCTTCCCCAAGGAAGAGCACACCAGTTGGTTACCCAATACCAAATGGTCAGCCCTGAAAACATATAGACAAGTGATGTTATACAGACTGAGCAGGCTATATTTAGGATTGTATATGTGTGTATAAATATACACACATATATTCCTATACATACATGCATACATATATGCTACATGTAACAACAATTAATAAAGAAAAAGAGGGCCATGAATTTGATAGAGAGCAAGGCAAAGCACATGGGAAAGTTTGGAGGGGAAAAAGGAGGGGGAAATGATGTGATTATATTGTAATCTAAATTTTTTAAAATAATTTTAAAATGCCGTGTGTTTTAGGATGAGCAATCTCTGAACAGGACTGTGGAAAAGACAAAGAATGGAAGGGCTATGAAGGAGAAAGTCAAGGGCTGTACTACTGCTCAAGGGGAAGAAGAAAATTCAGCATTGTTCCACAAGCCAGAGTCCTAGAAAAGGCACAGGCCCTCTCTATTCACCCTGCCCCTTGCCTTTCTGTCTCCATCCTCAGATATAAAAGTTTTGGAACTACAGCTTTGTTAGGGTCCCAGGATTCACCTCCCACCTCAGCCCAGCTGTAAGTGACCTGGTATAGAATGTTCTCCTGCCTTATATTTTTGACTTTATTGTTTTCTTAAAATCTTATTTCACCTTTCATTTTTCTTTCTCTTGGTTACTCCAGTCTCACTGAAAGGTTCAGGCATTATGCTGGCCTGCCCCTGTTACTTGGTGGAACAGGCAGTGCCATGGTCAGCCCAGGGTTCCATGGGAACTAAGTCTCCACGCAGGTGCAGAGGACCCCTTTAAAAGACAGACCCTGCCCAATTTACGCTCTTTTTACTCTCTCTCTCTCTACTCTTCTCTCTGCTCTGCTCTGCTCTTTTCCCACCTATGCGCTCTCTCTGCGTCTCTATGGTGACCAGCCATGGCGGTCAGTCATTACCCCTGTTCCTCTTCTCTCTTAGTCTCCCTACTCTGCCAGGCCTATAATAAACTAGTTAATATGTCTAAAATGTCTCATCTCGTGTCTCATCTTGTGCCTTCCACCTCTTCTTCTTTATCTTTAATTTAAACAAAACTTTAACACTCACTACACTCCAGAATAACTTTCCATAGCTTGAATTTAGACACACCCTTTGTTCGGTCATGCCTGGCTGAAATGTGGATTTGCATGTTTTCCAGGCGGTAAATTCACCCTTGGGGGCCTCACTCCTAACTTGGAGCAGTGATTATCTCAAAGACAGCCTCTATGGAAAGCCCTGTCCAGGATCTGCTGAGCACTGAACTCACTCAGAGCTCTTAAGACTTTCTCCTAATGCATTCGCTAAAACCCAAGCTTGCAGAGGATGGCTTCCAGAGAATCCATTAACAGGGTGGCCAGGATGCTGGGTGGTCCAGGCTTGAGGAAACATGGAGGTGGCAAAAGTGGAAGTGACATGGTTGGCCATTGAGTCCAAGCAATTTAGAGAAGGAAATCGGAAGCAGAAGTAGCTGAAGGACCTGGGTTCAATTCCCAGCACCCACATGGCAAGCTCACACCTGTCTATAGCTCTGGTTCCAGAGAATCTGACACCTTCATACCAATGCACATAAAATAAAGTTAAATAGATTGCTTTAAAAAAAAAAGGAAAAAATATAATTTAAGAACAGGATCAAGCCGGGCGTTGGTGGCGCACACCTTTAATCCTAGCACTCGGGAGGCAGAGGCAGGCGGATCTCTGTGAGTTCGAGGCCAGCCTGGTCTCCAGAGTGAGTGCCAGGATAGGCTCCAAAGCTACACAGAGAAACCCTGTCTCGAAAACCCAAATAAATAAATAAATAAATAAATAAATAAGGATGCTCAAGGACTATTTTATTATAAGAGTTTTAAAAAAGCCCCCGGGGCAGGCAAGAAGTAAAACCTCAGCAGCTTCCTGGAGGAGGATGAAGAGGATGAGGAGGTGAGATGGAGAACACACCATGTCATTTAATCTTCCTTGGAGGGCACACACATGGCAGACAAGCAGCTATATGGTGGGGAGGAAGGCTTCAGAGAAAAAGTAAGAAAGCCCAAAATGTTGAGGAAACCCAAAGTGTTAAGGAAAGCATGATTAGAAAAGAGATAGAAAGAAAAACGGGAGGTTACATTTTCTTGGAAATTCGAAAAATCTGGCAGACTTTAGAAACTTCATGGCTATGCCCTGATAAGTTACATGACTGTGTCCTGGTAATCTACTGCACTAGGGGTAGGGATCCTGGGAAGGAATGAAGGGACCAGCTCCCCATTTCGGCAGCCATAACAGCCGAACACATGCTCATCTGACCTTGTCTTAGTCACTAAGGTCAGATGCCTGCACCTTTCGGCAGGCATAACAGCTGAACATGTACTTGTCTGACCTTGCATTAGTCACTAAGAGGTTAGCTGTCTGCCTCGTGGCAAGGAACCAATCAGAAGTTAGCTGGTGACGCTATGCTTTATGGCTCTGGGTGTGCTTTACGGACAAGTGCACAGCAATGACACACAGAGCATAGCAAACACCCTGGAAGGGCCTATGGGACATAACAACCAGTTGGCCAATCAACACAGGGCAAGCCCTCCAAGCCTGGAGGCACACCAGTCCTGAGCCTGTGCATACCCCTAGACATTCCCCTTACGCTGCCCTACAAGATCTCTATGCAGCCAGTTCGAGCTGTCTTTCCTAGCCATCCGCTCTGGTGGGTGGATGAAAGACCCGAGCTAACATGGGGTTAGCTCGTTAAACAACTATAATAAAGCCTCATGCAGTTTGCATCAAGCTTTCGCCTCCGCCTGGTGATTGGGGTGACCTAGGTCCTGGGCTGAGATCCTGGAGGCCTGAGTTTTCCGGGGGCCTTACAGGAAAACACAGTGTTTCAATAAAGAACTTATCTTCCTAGGGTGGCCCCTTGGCCAGATGATAACCTAGCCTAACTAGAGAAGTTTTTTCTTCTCTATCAGTCGAATAGAAACTGAAGAGCAGCATCCTGTCTTGTTTCTGATCCTTGAGGGAAAGCTTTCGACTTTTCACCATTGAGTGTGATGTTAACTGTGAGCCCGTCAATGGCCATTAGTGTGCTGAGATACATTCCTTCTATGATTAGTCAGTCATATAGTCTCTATCATGGAAGGATCTAGAATTTTGTCACCTGCTTTTTCTGTGTCTAGTGAGCCTTTGTCCTCCATTGTGTTAATGCATTATGTCATATTTACAGTGTATGTCAGCCATCCTAATACCTCAAAGGGTGAGTCCTGATTGATCCTAATGTGCTGAAGGATTCAGGCATTATGCTGGCCTGCCCCAGTTACCCAGAAGAATGCACTCAGGTAGTACCCTGGTCAGCATGCAGGTGCAAAGAGCCCTTTAAAAGAAAGACCCCTGCCCACTTATGCCTTCTTTTCTTCTCTTTCCCACTGTTCCCTTGGGACAGGACTTTTCCTGTCCCCCTCTTCTCTTCTGCCCTTTCTGTCTTTCTATCTCTTTACCTTATTTTCTTACCTACCCCTCAGTAAAACTTTCAATAAGAGTCATGTCTGCAGGTCTCTGTTTCCCATCCACCTGCCAGGGACCTCGATCTTTGTGGCCCCAGCACGGGACCAGGGACCTGCCACCTGCTGAGCCAACCCACACTGCATTATTCCTAACAAATTTTCTTTTCTAGTGTTTTAATATTTTGTATCTGCATTTATCAGGGACATTGGCCCTCCTTTTCTTCGTTGTTTACAGAGTGATTTATTTATTTTATGGATGTGAGTGTTTTGCCTGCATGTGTTTCTGTGCCCCACGTGCGTGCAGGGTCCGAGGAGACCAGAAAAGGGTATCGGATCCCCTTGAACTAGAGTTACAGATAGTTGTGGGCCACCAATTGGTGCTGGAAATGGAACCCAGGATCTGTGCAAGAGCAGCCAGTGCTCTTAACCTCTGTGGCTCCTTAACCACTGTGGCCCTTCTTTTCTTTTCTTTTCTTTTCTTTCTTTCTTTCTTTTCTTTTCTTTTTTTTTTTTTTTTTTTTTTTTTTTGTGGTGCTCAAATCCAGCTCTGAAATCAGGGCAGTGCTGATCCAGTGACTCAAGCTTGGAGGTGTTCTCATCCTTTCACGAACAGAACAAAGACTGAAGGCATTTGAGAAAGGTTAAAATTAATTCTTTAAATGTATTGGTAGAATTCAACAATGAAGCCATCGGGATCTTTTGGGACTTTCCTCCCTGAGAGAATTTATTATTGATTGTGTCTCCTTACTTGTTACCCACTGGTTTGTTAAATTGCTCTTTGGTTTTGGTTTCTTTTTGCTGTTGTTTGCTTGTTTTTGCAGTGCTGAGGGCCAAACGCAGGACCTTGCTTGCACATGCTAGGTAAGCACATACCAGTGACCTACACCCTGACCTGGGTTCAGTTTGTTATGACACTTCACATGGTTTTCATGCAGTAAATTTGTAAGACCTCCCCCCCCCAGAGGGAAGATCCTCACTCAAGTCTCGGAATGATGTGACCCCCCAAGAACTCACAAGATTGCTGCAATCACACGAGGTTTGTGTGGAACCAGCGCTCTGGGGCCGAGACTCATATCCCATGCAGGGGTAGAAGAGCTTCGACCCAGAATGGCTGGGAATAGGGGTTTTTAAAGGAAGAAACCCCAACCCAAAATACCAAGAATACCAGTGAAAGGTCCCGAGGGAAATCACAAGGGGAAACTCCCTATTCCTTGAGTTCGTTTGTAAGATTCTAATCTAACTTTTTATGGCTAGCCTTTTCCTGGAACAGAGTTGCTGAACTGGCTAGCCACCCCATGTCCTAGGCCTTATTTTGTCTGCTGATGGGGGTCTTCTTTATCCTGGCCTTTCAAATTCACAAAGCAGACAAGACATTAAAAGAACCAAAGATCAGACCTACTTTGTGCCATCCACAGACAACTTTGTCTCAGGCCAATGTTGGTTTCTAGACTTTACCTGTAGTCAGCTTAACTAAAATTCTTTGAAACATTAATTTTAAGACTTAGAATGACTTGGGTCTGGTGATTTTCAATTTTCTTTGCTTTTTTTTTTTTTTTTTTTTTTTTTTGAGACAGGGTTTCTCTATGGCTTTGGAGGCTGTCCTGGAACTAGCTCTTGTAGACCAGGCTGGTATTGAACTCACAGAGATCAGCCTGCCTCTGCCTCTGGGGAGCTGGGTTTAAAGGCGTGCGCCACCACCATCTGGCTCAAATGTTAATAATGGAAAATCAAGTTGAGGGGAGAAAATCTGATTGCAAAATTTAGGAGAGCTAACCTAAGGCAGCTAAAATGTTTTTACTAAGTGCTCAACAATATCTGAACTGTTTTTGCTAAACAAACTTAAAACATAAAAGTAAAAGATTAATTGTAAAAAATGCAGAGATAGTTTTGTCTTGCTTCATTTAAAAAGTAAATGTACTGGGGATGTTGAGATGAGCTCCTTTTTGCTTTAAAATGGTTACTAATGTTAGACCCCTGGAAAACTCAAGTATCCGGGGTCCCAGGCCATGACTACAGTCACCCCAATCACCAGGCGGATTCGAGAGCTTGCTGCAAACTGCACGAGGCTTTATTGTAATTTAACGAGCTAACCCCATGTTAGCTCGGGTCTTTCACCTGACAGATATTTTTGGTACAATAAAAGCACCATAACTTTGAGCTTGTAGTATCTAGGCTGTATGGAATTTTTCTGGTTACCTTTACTCAGGAGGCACAAATGTTTAGTGGTCTTTGTGTCTCTAGATCCATGGCTTCAGGCTGGCATTCCTGTAACAACAGCTAATTGGTTGGATTAGAAGTTTTAAGTGAGTTATTGCAGGATACATAGGAGATTGATGAGCAGGGTGTAATTAGAAACAGGAGAGTTTAGATCAGCCTTGTAGGAGTGGAGCCTTATTATTCTGAAATAGGAGGCAAAGTAGTTGACCCCGGTGTTCCCCAAAGCTTAAGGGAACAGGGTCCTGTTGCAGAAACTGTGTATGAGGGGTGAGTCTCAGGTGGAGAAGTAAAGGGCTTGAGGTGGGATAGGTGAATCCAGTGGGGAAGGCCCTCAAGCTTAGCAGCTGTTAGAGTGACAAGAAATCACCTTGAAGGGGTCCTGCCATTTAGAAGACAGAGGTGAGGGGTGCTGGTCTGGAGGAGAAAGAAGAACCCGATCCCCGATATTAATTGGGGATGTACAGGGGTTGGCACATGGTTGAGGTAGGGAGTGGTCAGTAAAGTCTCATAGGAGGGAACAGAGATGATGAAGTAAAGGTGTAAGCAGGTGGTCAGGGAGAAGTGAGAGTTTAGGTGAGAGGCCCAGCATTAGATCTGGCCGCCCTTAATGAGTTCAAAGTGTGAGGTGAAAGGGGTCATTTGGGAAGAGCCTTAAGCCTGAAAAGAGCCAAAGGCAAGAGCTTTACCTAGTCAAGGTGAAATTCCTGTGCCTTTATTGTGCCAAAAATAATCTGTCAGCTTTAAATGTTAATGCTTTCAGCCAAGTGGCTTCTAACATGAATATGCTGCTAATGTGTCTAAAATTTATGTTTCACAAAGTCAAAGGATTCTTTAAGTTCCAGGGAGCCAAATTGGACCCATCCAAACAGGCCAGCTTCACTCCAGATATTGTTCAATCTTTCATTGGTCCCAGATTCCCTTCCCTTATCTTGGGACCCCTTGGGAATCCCTCCCTCATCTTACAGTCATCCTCCCCTCAAGTACCAGGACCTAAGAAAAAATTTTTTTTTCTAAACTTGACCTTGTCCTCTACTCTGCTAACATCTTGCCAGGTCTAAGAGGTGCCAGAGTTCCAAACAGCCTGGACTGCGATGAAACAATCAGCTACTCCAGGACATGGCAACACCCCAGCTTTCTCAGGTCCCCCAAAGATGGTCAACCGGCCCCCCAGATCATCAGGAATCAGTCTTGAGAACTCGACACCCTTATTCCCTAACCTAACATGTCTAACACCCCTCCTTTTTGAGGCATTAATACTTACCTGACCATACCTCTTTAAGAGACAGACCCTGCACCCTCACAATGGGTGGGGCACACACAGTGACGTGCCACATCACTCATTACTCAGTTCAGAGCTTCGTAACTGCGTAGGGACTCTGCACATGGACAAGCTCCCCCTTTTTAAGCCTGCGTCCACCTCTCTCTCTCTCTTTCTCTCTCTCTCTCTCTCTCTCTCTCTCTCTCTCTCTCTCTCTCTCTCGCTGTGTCTGTCTCCCCCTCTCTCCCTTTCCCTCCCTCTCCTTCTCCCCCAGTGGACAAATTCTTCTCTCTTACTCTCTGCCCTGCTCTCTTCTTCCATTCCTCTCCCCCCCAACCCTCCCCCCTGTAATATACCTTATGTTTAATGTACTGTCCACAGTTCAGGTTCCATCTCCATCTTGTGACTTGTAATTTAAGCAAAATAACAACAATTAACCCAAACCAGACTCTCATCCTAGTTTAAATACTAGCACTAAACACATCCCAAGTCCTAAAGGAAACTATAACTGTATTTCCAGTTTAAACCTAAAACTAGTTCTAACACTAATTGTAGCTCTTATATTAAATTTATACCAAGCTCTAATTTAACCCTATCTGCAATTGTAACCCTGATTCTCCCACTAAATCTAAACCTAGATTTTAGGGTTCTAAGGCCAAGGCGGACACTAAACCAAATGACAAAGTTAGTAATGACCTTAACTCCAAGGCTGTCTCTAACACTACCCTTAAGAGTATCACCAATACTGACTGCCCCTAGCCCAAACACTAACCTTCACCTTACCTCTAACTCTGAAGATCTTAGACAGATATCTAACGCTATCCCTCTCTGCCTCTGCCTCTGCCTCTTGGTATAGACCCAGGTTAGATTCTTCCTTCTGATCCTATCATCTTTCCCTCCTAGTTCATCCCCACTCCTCTGTGTCTGCCTCCAAGACCCAGAAATACTTTCTATCAGTACCCCCAGTGGCTACAATGGGCTGAAACTCGTGTAGATGTTTCTCATTATCCTTCCTGTCCTATTATCTGTTGTGCTTTTTCCTGACTTACTCTTAGTCCTAAATTGTCTGCTTGTAGGAGCCCCTCCTCCCACTCCAATTCCATTTATTGGGGACTCCACCTCATGGTGTAGACCTAGGATTCCCCTAGTCTTTTCATCCCTGTCTGTCCAGACTTTCCTGTGTCCTACTGCAGCCCACTTCCATTGCCCCTCTTTCCACCATACTTCTACACCCTGAGGACTCCAATGCAGACCTGATCCTGCCAGCTCTTGCTCTGGAATAATCCTGTACACTTTGAAGATATGTTGCTCTCATTGTTAATAAAAAGCTGATTGGCCGATGTCTAGGCAGCATTTTCAGGGCAGAGAGAACACTGGGAAGAAGAAGGGTGGAGTCAGAGGAGTGGGGTGGATTCATAAATGAGATAAAAGAGCCTCAGGGCAGCACAGTGGTGGCTCATGCCTTTAATCCCAGCACTCAGGAGGCAGAGACAGGTGGATCTCTGTGAGTTCAAGACCAGCCTGGTTTACAAGAATGAATTCTGGGACAGCCTCCAAGGCCACAGAGAAACCCTATCTGGAAACCCCCAGACACACACAAAAAAAAGAGACTAGAAATGGGTTAATTTATGTTGTAAGAGCTGGCTGGAGACAAGCCTAAGCTTGAGCATTTATAATTAATACTAAATCTCTGTATGGTTATTTGGGAACTGACTGGTGGGACAGAAAAGTCTACCAACTGATGGGGAATGTCCTTCTTTGTATATGTTTATCTTATTGGTTGTTGAATAGAGCACAGGTGACCAATGGGGAAGCAAGCTAGGTGGAACTAGGAGTCAAGGAGGATTCTGGGAAATGTAGTAAAGACTAGTCGCCATGTGATCCAAACAGGCAGTGACAGTATATAAGCAAGAACAAACAGGAACTTGCTCTCTTCTACTCTTCTCTTCTTTCTCTTCTCTGTGGAGACCCCAAGGGAGTAAGAGGCCTGGAGCTTTTCTCTGGTAAGATAAAGCCACCAGGAAATACATGGATTATTAGAAAATGGGTGAATAATTAAGACTGAGCTAGCAAATAAGAAACCTTAGCCAAAAGACCAACAGTATTTATAACTAACTATTCTGCCACTCACTTGCCTTCAGATGCTCTTTCAACCAGGAACCCCATAGTCATCACACTTAACATTTGCCCAGGATCTAAAGACGGCAATGACAACCAAAGAATGGAACACCCACCTAACAAAGACAAGATCAATACGAAGAAATACCTCAACATTATAACTCCAGAGTTTTATGCCCTGGCACACACACAAAAAAAAAAAACCCAAAAAACAAAAAAACAAAAAATCCCACAAACATGCCAATTCAGTATGCCTCCATCAGAACACAACCCTATTGTAGTTGGTCCTGAGAAATGGAACATAGCTGAAGCACATGACAAGGACTAAAATTAGAAATTATGAATATGTTCAAGGACCTTAAGAAAACCTAAACTGCAATAAAACTGGGAATGAAATATCTAGGATGTCAAACACAAACCTCAGAGGTAAGCCTCACCAACACAGTACAAGACATGGAAAAAAGAATCTTGGGTGTTGAAAATAAGGTAGAAGAAATGGATATCTCAGTCAAAGAAAGTGTTAAACCAAAAAAAAAAAAAATCCAAACACAAAACATCCAGGAAGTCTGGGACACTATGAAAAAAACAAAATCTGTGAATAATAGGATAGTGGAAGGAAAAGAAACACAAATTAAAGCCTTAGAAAGTGTTTTAAACAAAATCATAGGAAAAAATTTCCCCAACCTAAAGAAGAAAGTGCCTCTTAAGGTACAAAAAGCATACAGAACAAATAGGACCAGGAAAGAAATTCCCCATGACACACAATAGTCAAAACTCTAAACATACAGAAAAAAAAAAAAAGAAATCTAGAAGGAAAAAAAGACTAAGTAACATATAAAGATGGATCCATTAAAATAACACCTGACTTCTTACTGGGCATTTAGTACATGCCTTTTGTCCTGATACTTGGAAGGCAGGTCTACATACTGAGTTCCATGACAGCCAGGATTACATAGTCTCCATGGAGACTCTGATGCCAGAAGGTTATAGACAAATATTCTACAAACTGAAAGATCACAACTGCCAGCCCAAGTTACAATATCCAGCAAACTATCTATCACGATTGATGGAGGAAGAAAAACATTCCATGATAAAAAAAAAAAAAAAAAACTCAAGCAATTCCTATCTTCAAATCCAACTCTTCAGACTGCACTAGAGGGAAAACTTCAGTCTTAAGAGGTTACCTACACCAAGAAGAAACAAGGAATAACTAATCTCAGGACAGCAAATCAAAAGAAGGGGAGAAAACCCACAACACAACAACAAAATAACAGGAATCAATAAACTTTGCTGTCTGATGGATAATTCTAAATATTGTCTCAATTTCCCCAATAAAAAGATATAGACTACTGAGGCACCTAAATCACCCCACTTGGTACTTCCCATTTCCTCCTCCAGAGTCTAGCCTGGTGACCACCACTAACCTTCCCATTCACCCTCTGAAACTGGCCAGATCAACAGCCTGGATCCAACAATCACAGAACCAGCCTAGTCTGGCTTCCACTGCCTGCGCCACAAAGGAGCTGGAGGCTTTGGCCAGCATCCTCCCTACTTGTACCTCAACCTATAGGACTCTCTGATGGTATATCCAACCTTTCTACCCAGCCAGATCTACCCCACACTCTAGGCTCAGAACATACTGTACACAAGTTCAATTCTGTGTGTCCATCCGGCTTTATTCCATCCAAACCATTTCCAACCTCTATACTCTACCTGCCTGAATATCTTCTCTTCTGCTCCAACCTACTCTGTCCATAACAAACTCAGAACCAACCAAAGAAATCCACATGTCCAGACCTCATTTCAAAAATACCAACAATATGAAAGATCAAGGCAGTCTCTCATCTCCAAAACCTGACAGTCCTGTGGAAATGTTTGCCAATGGGAATGATCAGATGGACCCCACGACACAGAATTTAAGAGAACAATGATAAACCTCATCAACAAATTCAAGGAGTTAAAGAAGACACAAAGAAACAGTTCAGGGAAGTCAAGGAGAAAAATCTTAAGAAGAAACACTTGAGTGATGTCCAAGAAAACACAAACATAAGGCTAACAGAAGTGATGAAAACAATCTAAGACTTGAGATGGATTTAGGGTGGTCACTGTATCTCTTCATTTTAGAGGTCCCGTCCATTTTTATCATAACATCTAGGGGCATGGCAGCAGGCAGATGTGGTGCTGGAGGATTAGTTGAGAGTCCTACTTCTTGCAGGCAACAGGAAGTCGACTAAGACACTGGGTGGTATACTGAGCATAGGAAACTTCAAAGTCCATCCCCAAAAGGGTCACACTTCCTCCAATAAGGTATGGAATGGGCCATACCCACTCCAACAAAGCCACACCTCCAAATAGGGCCACTTCTTATGAGATTATGAGAGTCAATTACATTCAAATTACCACAGTGTATTTGTGGTTACTTCCTCTCTGACCCTCACCTCCACTGTGTGTACCCCAGGGTAAAGGAGGGACCTTTTGAGTACCACCACCAACAACAACATAACAGTTATGAACTGAGAGTGGTTAGGATGATATTCTTTAGCAACATGACAGCCTGCCAAAAGAGGAAGTTTTAGGTCACTCTAAGGTATCTTTTTCTGCTCCTGCCACCAATGTGCATTATGTCTTCAGCAATAACGTGTCACCATTTAGTAACTAGATTCCAGTCTGTGGTGGGCATGCATGGCAATAGCCCATGTTTCTTGCTTGCTTGGATTTGCTTTCTGTTTTTGGTTTTGTGCATACACACCTGTTTCCACCTGCCTAACTGTGGCCTTCCTTGGTAGGCATCCTTGAGATTTTTGTTTGATAACAGAGGCCCTGAAACTCCTTAAATTGTGCTGAGGGCTCTTTATCCCATTGGGGTCTATAAACTACACTGATAACAGGTGTATAGGTAAGCGAGTTGTGTGACATGTAATTCTAGTATCTCAGACTTGAAAGAGACAATATCCAACCAGAAATTGAGAGGCAAAGACAGAAGGGTCATAAGTTCAAGGTTATCATCTATTCACAGCACCTTGACCAGGTGCTAGAGACTGGAGGGAAGAAACCATGATGGGTGGGGATGCACCTTGACACTTGATAGAAGTATTTCTTTTCTTCTGGTTACACTTTACCTTCTTATGTGAAGATGGGGAAGGGGGAAAAGAAGCTGTAGGGAGCCGTCCCTGCATTCTCCATTACAATGATGGCGCCTGCAGGCACTGAATGTAAATAAGATTATTGCACAGGCGCTGGGTAATTTTCCATTCCTTGATCTCTGCCTATTCCGTGGCGTTATATGGCCTGATGAGCTGCAGCCAATCATAGGGTGACACGTCCCAGGCGGCGGCTGCCAGCCTTTATTAGGGGACGGGATTCTTGGCTCGGGGTCTCCGCTCTGGTAAGCTTATGCTCTCCTCTCAAGACGCATTAAAAGCTTTACTGCAGAAGGATCCGAATGTCCTGTGTCGTTCTTGCTGGCGAGGCGATAGCGCGGGACAAGAAGCCACCAAGATTTCGAAACTCAGTAAATCTCAGCATTTTGAAGAAACATCATGCTCATACATATTTTAGTATATTTGATTTTACTTCACAAGATTACACACAACCCTGGGGAAGACTGAATGTTATCATCCTTTGTGTGTGTTTGAGTGTGTGTGTGTGTGTGTGTGTGTATTCAATTTCTGACAGAGTCTTGCTATGTAAACCTAGATGCCCTGGAACCGCTATGTAGTCTAGGTGTGGCCATCCTAACAAGCCTGGCTCAGCCATCCTTCCTCCATAGGGTAACTAGAAAAGCCAAAATATTGAAAAGCTGGACAAGAAAATTTATTCAGTGTAGTCACATGGCAAGGAGATGAAGAGATCCAATGACTACTCTATAGTCCATCTTCAGGGTCCTAACATAAGAGTAAGATTTAAAGAGAAGGCAAGAAATATACATCATTAAGTAGTTGCTGGGGCTTAAATAACAATGGTCCCCATAGATTCATATATTTGGATGCTTGGTCCTCAGTTAGCAGAACTGTTTGGGAAGGGTTAGAAGGCATGGCCTTGTTGGAAGAGGTGTGTCATGGGGGGCTGAGGGGTGGGTAGGAGGAGGCTTTGAGGCTTTAAAAGTTCTCCACCATTCACAGTTAGTTAGCTTTCTCTGCCTCCTACTTTGGCTCAGATATGAGCTCCCAGCTACTGCTCCAGCGCCATACCTGCCTGTCTACTGCCAAGCTCCCCACAGTGATGGTCATGGACTCTAACTCTCTGAAACTGTGAACCTCAAACTAAGTGCTGGCTTTAACAAGTCACTTTGGTTGAGGTGTTTTATCACAGCAATAACAAAGTAACTAAGACAACTGCCTTTCCTCGAAGGAAATTGGACAAGTTGCTCACTGTCTGAAATATTTCCCAGAAGGCAAGCTTCCCCTCTGTCTGGAAGATGTCTTCAACCTTCCTTCTTCTCAGCATGAGATTCCTGGGGGAGGATTCCTATCCTTTGGGGTACTTTGTTTCAGCAATCCAGACTGCCTGTCTTAGTTGGGGTTTCTATCACTACAACAAAACACCATGGTCAAAAATCATGTTGGGAAGGAGAGGGTTTATTTGCTTTATACTTCCATCTTGCTGTTCATCACTGAAGGAAGTTAAGGGCAGGAACTCAAGCAGGACAGGAACCTGGAGACAGGAGCTGATGCAGAGGCCATGGAGGGCTACTGCTTACTGGCTTGATCCTCATGGCTTGTCCAGCCTGTTTTCTGATAGAATCCAGGACCACCAACCCAAGGATGGCACCACCCATATTGGGCTAGCAGTTTTCCCCCCCAAGTGATCACTAATTAAGAAATGCCTTAGAGCTGGATCTCATGGAGGCATTTGCTCGATTGAGGCTCCTTCCTCTCTGAAGACTCTAGCATGTGTCAAGCTGACATAAATACACTGTCAGGGTGGGGGACTCAAGAGTCTTTCTGGATATTCTCATTCCTTCCAGGCATGGTCATTACACAGACTGGGCTTAAACCTGTGGCCTAAGTGGTGGGATCAGGTACGTGCCTCCAGATCCCCATTCTCACCTTATTAAGACAAGTTTTATTCAAACAGACTATTGCATGATACTGGAAGGGGCCCGAGAGTCATAAAGACTTTGCTAATTGGCATTATTTATTCTTTGATGGTATAAATGCTCATGTCTGTTTTGCTCTTGGAAAGAAAAGCTTATTAGGAATGAGGAAATGACTTTTTTATACAGAGCACAGTTCCAGGAAGAATGTGAGTTAATAAATGCTTATTCTAAAGAATAATCAGAGTAAGCTGCATCCTCCAGCTCGTGGTCAGCGTGCCTCCCTTGCATGTCCCTTTTCCAGTCTAAACCATGAGTTAATATGTCAGCAATCCAAACACATCCAGAGACCAAGCTAAGCTTGCAAAGCTGCTATGTAAACATGCAAGCAATGGTTTCTGGCAAAAGACCCTGGTAATTATAAAAACAGACAAGGGTGGGGACGTGTAGCAGGGATTCCATCAAAGGTATGTGAAATGGGGTCTAATTTGAGAAGGTAAATGGAACACATACATTTATCATATATATTAGTTGCTGTCTTTGTCATTGTTCTATTTATGTGAAGAGACACCATGATCAAGGCAATACTTTAATTGGGGCTTGCTTACAGAGATTGGTTCATTTTTATCATGGTGTGGAGCATGGTGGCACACAGGCACACATGGTGCTGGAGAAGTAGCTGAGAGTTGTACATCCTGGCCCACACGCGCACACACACACACACACACACACACAGAGAAAGAGAGAGAGAGAGAGAGAGAGAGAGAGAGAGAGAGAGAGAGAGAGAAAGGGGCTATGCCTGGTATGGGCTTTTGAAACCCAAAGTCCACTCTCAGTGACACACTTAATCCAACAAGGCCACACCTCTTAATCCTTTTCAAATAGTGCCACTCCCTAATGACTAAGCTTTCAAATATATGAGGCTGGGGTGGGGGCATTCCTAGTCAAACCACCCAAGTTACATTTCTACTCTTGAGATAAAATACCTTGACCAAAGCAGTTTAAGAAGAAGGAGTTTATTTGGGCTTCTGATTCCAGATGGGTTAGACTCCATGAAAGCAGAGTGAAGGCATGGTGTCTGGAGGCTTGAGGGATGCACATCCTGAACCAGAGACAGTAAAGTGGGAATGGCACACGTCTTCAAGACCTCAGAAGACTAACATGCTTCCTCCTGCAAGGCCGTACCTACTAAAACTCCCAAACGGCACCACCTACTAGGAACCAAATGTTCAAATGCCTGCAGACTCTGGAGAACAGCTCATTGAACCAGCACATTGTGCTCCTTTCTCAAGAGTCTACTGAAGCAATAAAGGACACAAAGACACAAGAGATGGACTGGGCATGGAAAGCTGAGAGATTTCAAATCATTTCTCAGTGATGAAAAATTAATCACAGAAGTGTGAGGGGGTGAAGGAGGGGCACTAGGAATGGGGGCGCTGCTGTTGCTGAGAAATAGTAAGCTAAGGCTGCATGGGGGAGACAAGAAAGGAGCTGACACAGACTGCTAAAAGATACCCACTCCCTTTGAGACAGGGTTTCTCTGTATAATCCTGGCTGTTCTGGAACTTACTAGGTAGACTAGGTGGACCTCTGCCTCCCCAGTGCTGGGACTAAAGGCTCAAGGTGGCACTTTCAAAACAAGGAAGAAAATTATTTGCTATATATATCACCTGGGCATAGTGGCAATACCTTTAACCTCAGTAGTCAGGAGGCTGAGGCAGGAGGATTACAAATTGGAACCTAGACTAAACTATATATGAGTTAAGAAGCAAGGAGAGAGAGAGAGAGAGAGAGAGAGAGAGAGAGAGAGAGAGAGAGAGAGAAAGAGAAGCAGCCAGGCCTGGTAACACAGGTTTATAATCTCAGCCGCTGTGGTTGCTGAGGTAGGGGAATCAGGAATTCAAGACCTGCCTGGACTATGGCACAGGCAATTTAGTTCCACCTTGTCTCAAAATACTAAGTTTTTTTAAAGTCCGGGGCTGGCCATAAAACTGCAGCAGAGTAATGACCTACCAGAGTGAACCCTAAGTTCAGTAGCCAGTTCCAGAACAAAAAGAAAAAGAAAAAAAGGAGAAGAAAGAAGGAAGGGAGGGAAAAAGGAAGAAAAACTACTGAAAAAAATGAAGATAGACTTTTGCAAGCCAACAGAATTCATTTATCACATTACCTTTCTAAGAAAGTTACTTAAGGGTGTTCAGGGCGGGATGGGGAGCTGTATGGAGATGGCAGAGGGTTGGAGAAGAGACAAAAAAAAAAATAAGATGCAAGCAATGCAGGAACCAAGTCAGCATGGGAACTGTGCATTGACAGAATCAGTCTGTGGACTGCAGAAATAAGCTTAAGAAGTGTACTGGGTTTCAGGTCATATTAAAAGTAAAAACAGAAACTGTAAAAGGGGCTAGAATGTAGCTCAATGGATCTCAGAATATTCGTCTCTCATAAACACAGTCTGGGTTTGGTCACCAGAAACACACACACACACACACACACACACACACACACACACACACACACACACACACACACTCACACACACACACACACACATTCACCACTCTGAAAAAAAATGTGGGAAAACCTAGCGACAAAGACATGTTTCTTCTTTAATTTCTTATAGAGAGGTGGATAAGCTGTACAGAGGGGGTGTGCAAGGATTAAGAGTCAGCACAGGAAACCCCCAGACCATGTTCTCAGGGCAAAGGAGACAACAACGGGGCAAATGACACGGAGTAAGAGACAAAGACAGGAGATAGAGGGGGGGGGGGGGGGGAGGTGTGTGCCAGAGGACAAAGGACTGGCCCATAGGCAAATGGTGGTTTACAAAGGGGTTACCCCATGTTAGGATGAGGTGTTTAATTTTGATTGGGCATGTTAATTAGGGAAGCCAAAGGGGGCTTTAATTTTCTGGACTTCAATCCTTTGGTATCTACATCTTGGTGGTCAGCCTCAGGGGGAAGCAGTAGCCAAATAAGCGATGAGGCCTTGGGGGGCTAGCTTTAGGAACATAATCTACCAGTTTTTAGCAAGAGGGAAAAACCTATTAGTGTCATGTTTGCCATGTTCCAGCATGCTAGAGCTCTTCAGCATGTGCCATAGTCCCACTTACTCAGGAGCTTAACGCACTTGGATCTAGGAGTTCAAGGGCAGCCTGAGCAGCATGCAGGGCCTCATTTACAAGAAAATAAAGAACTGCGGTGTTGGTTTGAAAGTTCTTCCCCTTGATGTTCTTTCTCACATTTCTTCAGCAGTGATATGGCCACCACATTCACAGCTAAAGCAAGCCTTGGTTCTGTTTGAGGACCCAAGGACTCAGGAATCATCACGCCCCCTATTTAACTGCCCCCAGAGTCCCAGCTCCTGCCTGCTCTTCCCCTTCCTGGGGTATGGTTCATGCCCATAACATAGGTTTAATTTTCTTTTTTGTAAATTTGTGTGTGTGCACCACCTATGTGAGGGTGGCTTTTGTGTGCACCACCTGTGTGAGGATGGCTTTGGAAGCCAGGAGAGGGATCCCTGGGGAGCTGGGCGAATGTGGGAGGCCTGTTGTGGGTTCTGGGACCCGAACATGGGTCCCAACAAGCACTCTTAACTACTTAGCCATTTCTCCAGACCTAACATGATCGGCTCTCAAGCACACAAGAATTCTTTGAGGTGCCTTGGAAACCTCTAGCATGTGGCTCTTAGGGATGCAAAGTAAAAAAGCATGGCAAGGGTCCCCTGTCTCAATAGACCAATTTTGGGGGTGACCTGTAGGCCTAGAAATAAACACAGATCCTCACACACGCTAAGAGTGTGCTTTGCCATGGAGTTCCCAAGAAGTGAAATTTGATTTTACCTATCGTTTTTTGGACTTTCACTTGTCTTAAAGGGGTGGAGGGTAAGCATAGTGGCTCAAGCCCATCATCATACCACTCGGGAGACTGCAGCAGGATTGACCTGAATTTGAGCCGATCCTGGACTACCCAGTGAGTTCCAGACCTGCTTGCTACAAAATGAGACTCTGTCAAAGTAACAAGAGCAAAAGTGAAGTGGGAGAGGAAGTTGAAAACCACTGATCCCACCAAGGAAGGTCTTCACCCTTCCTGCATTGAAGGCCATTTACTGCATCACCCAGTCAGCAAGCAGACTAGAGGAGTTATATTGTTACACCCTGGGGCAGACTAGAGGAGTTACATTGTTACACCCTGGGGCAGACTAGAGGAGTTACATTGTTACATCCTGGGGCAGACTAGAGGAGTTACATTGTTACACCCTGGGGCAGATTAGAGGAGTTACATTGTTATACCCTGGGACAGATTAGAGGAGTTACATTGTTATACCCTGGGACAGACGTTCTCATGAGCATCCACTTTAACTTATATGTTATCTCTTAGACCCAAGCCACAAGAGCAGGCTTCCAAATGGGGTTAAAAGGCTGCTGTCTCAGAGAAACCCTGTTAGTTCTGCCAACACAGTTTCTTTTAGTTGACACACATTCTCCCCATTGAGGCTGCAGAGGGGCTGAGTGCAGCATGTGCAAGGTCCTGAGTTTGAACCCCAGTACTCCAACCCCAAAAGATTCTCCCATGTTCTCACAAATATTTAAAACAATTTTTTCTTAAACTCCTTTTTAACTTTTTCTTTCTTTCTTTTTTAAAAAAAGTTTATTTTATGTGCATTGGTGTTTTACCTAAATGTACCTGTGTCAGAATGTTGGCTCTTGGAGTTATGGACAGTTGTGAGCTGCCATGTGGGTCCTCTCAAGCCCGTTTTTCTTTTTTATATCTACATCATGTATCATTGAATTTAAGAAAATGAAATCTGTGTGTAACCGTTGAATTGCAGGTGTATCAACTAGCGTTCTGACTTGTAAGTCTGTGTTTGAAGGAAGGTATATTTAAGAGATGACTATCATCATTTCCTTTAAGTACAGTAGTCTGATTATAGCCTCTTGCTTATTTGATTTCACAGCAGTTTTTAAAAGCTCTCCAAAAGAGTAGTGAGCCACTCGAGCTAGCCGTCTAATGGAATAAAATTCAATTTTTCTTTGAAGTCTTTAGGACATTCCATAGGGAAATGGTGGCATTGTGTAGTTCAGAGTGGACCCTAAAATCATAGGTGCTTACATGGCCATTACCTACAACCCTGGTTAACCACTCTGCAGAATTCAGCACCAGTAAACACCAAAACAGGCCTGTCCTGCCCCCTACTGTTCTTCTTGAAAACTGCACCTTTTGAGCACCATTCCTGGGTAAACTTTAGACAGCATGGAGGCAGTTAAGGGGGAGAACAGGAAATATGATTTCCAATGGGTATTTGAATAAGTACTTGATGAGTTTGGGACTTCATTAGTTATGTTCTTTCTACTAATGATACTTTAATCTCTATATTATATCCTCATTTTCGTGGACACTGAAGTGTTCAGTGGTGAAATGTCACAGTATTTTCAAGTGACTCTTGGTTGGCTTCCCTTCTCCTTCAGAGTACATGCCACAACCCCCATAGTGACCTACCGTGTCCTATTCTTTCAACTTCACAACATACCAGAAATTGTATGTAACTTTGAAGGAAAGCTAGGGATTTCAAGGCTGTGACAAGGTGTAGGAAAAGTTAACAGGCAAGGTAGCAAAAGAAGAAAAGTTTATGAATGAAAGTAACTCTCACACATCCACAGGGGGAAGGAGTAACTCAATGACAGAGCAGGAATTTCTCCCCTGAAGTCTATTCTCATCCAGCCTGATATGTCATGTCCCATAGTGCTGCTTGCAGTTAAACAGCACAAAGTGACCAGACCTAGACAGTGAAGTTTATCTGTTGTATCCATGGCAACACCTTTGAGGAGCTGGTTGGTGCACACTGGCCACCACTCTTCCCTCTGCTGGCTGGATGCACAGTTCACAGAGCCAGTGCTATTCCTGCAATGCACACCATTCTGAAATCTGAAAAACAAGCTGGCTGTATTCAGTACAATCAGGCTCATATATTTTCCCTGTGACCCAAGCACCCACTTCTGAGAAATCTCCTAGAGAATTTATCAAGCAGGAGGAACAGGGGGGAAGTGCAGGAGAACAGTCACATTTATGTACCATTACTGATGGTAGTTTGAATCCGGAGTAACCCAGGTAACCGTCTCAGTAGAAAGAGGGAATAAAGTGCTGCCAGATACCAAGAGATACTGTGCAGGGCTTAGAAACCCTACAACTGGCTGGAGAGATGGCTCAGAGGTTGAGAGCACCAGCTGCTCTTCCAGAGGTCCTGAGTTCAATTCCCAGCAACTACATGGTGGCTCACAACCATCCATTATGAGATCTGGTGCCCTCTTCTGGTGTGCAGATATACATGGAAGCAGAATGCTGTATACATAATAAATAAATAAAGTCTTGAAATAAAAAGAAAGAAACCCTACAACTTCAGGATTTGAACAATTGGTGGTGGTAAGTGGATGTCTCTAAGAGACAGAGAATGGGGGAATGGCCTAAGGCAAACAAAGGATGGCAGCAAACTCTCCCTTTAACTAACTGGTTCCCTCTCCTGTGCAATGGGATCACTCTGCTCCCCCAGTGTCTTTCCAGGCTCTAACCGAGAGAGCCCTGAGCAACCTTAGTAAATCCCCGAAGAATGTGGTCTTCTGAATGCCAATAAGAATGTGGTCTTCTGAATGCCAATAGTTTCCTCTCCCTGGTGCCCTTTCCCGATGCTGAGCTCCTGGAATATGTTTCAGCCAATCATCTGAGCAAGGGAATTTTGTTTGTTCACTTGTTTGTTTTCATCATACAAGTCATTTTGTTAAGTTACAATGGGCTTAATAAAATTCAGTGAATATAGACTGGAGTGCAGCTTTATGTTGGTGATCTGCCTCTCCCCTCCCCCCAGTAGAAGCCACTAATATATAAAAGGGAAACAAAACATAAAACTTGAGCTTTGGGGGATTGGAGAGATAGCACAGAGGTTAAGAGCATTTGCTGCTCTTCCAGAAGACCTGGTTTTTGGTTCCCAGCACCTACATAAGTTGACTCACAAGACCTGTAACCATGGTGCTGATGCCTCTTGCCTCCGTGGGCACCTGCACTCCTTTGCACATACCCACATGCTGACACACATGCACACATACTCAAAAACAATACAGATTGTGGGTGGGAGTCTGGAGAGGTGGCTCAGTGGTTAAGAACACTAGCTAGTCTTCCAGAGGACCTGGGTTCAATTCCCAGCACCCATATGGCAGCTCCTAACTGTCTATAATTCCAGTTCCAGGGGATCTGGCATCCTTATACATACATGCGGGCAAAACACCAATGCACATAAAACAAAATAAATAAAATAAAAAACAATACAGATGAACCTTAAAAACAAACAAATAAGCAAGAAATCTTGGACTTGGAATGAAGCTGGGCAGTAGCGTGTTTGTCTAACATATATAAAACCCTAGGTGCAATCACTAGGGTTTTATCACACTCAAACAAGCAAAAGACCTTAAAGCAAAAATCATTAATTAGTATTAAATACAAACTGAAACATAAGTGACTTTTAGCAATATGCAAAATCGCTGGTCATCTAAAATCCCCAAAACAGAACAGCCAATTTCCCCAAATACATAAAAATACCAAGTGCTTCCCAAGAGTTTCAAGTTACCTCTTTTAAACAAGACAGACTTTTACCCCCAAGAGGTTTGTTTTCCAGGTGCATTATGAGTACAAGAAAATAGAGCCAGCAATTATGTGGCATAATTGTGTCATAACAGTGTAATTGTACCTCGTGCAAATTTGGATGGAGCTTTCAAACACTTGGGGACGTGTTCTCCTGGGACTTCCGTTAGAAACAGCAAAGGCTCAGCTGGGTATAGACGCAAAATCTGTACCACAACACTAGAAATGGAAGGAATCCAATCTCCAGTTTGAGGCCAGCCTGGGCTACATAGGGAGGGAGAGAGAGAGACACACACAGAGAGAGACAGACAGAGAGAGAGAGAGAGAGAGAGAGAGAGAGAGAGAGAGAGAATACAAGTTAGAGACGTCACAGAGCAAAGGCAGGCACTTGGAGCAGCTTTGCATCCACATTGCATCCACAGTTAGGAGTCAGACATGAGCTAAAACCCAGCACAGATATCAGCTGAGCCATCCAGCCTTGTGGACTGAATAAATGGATTCTTGAACTTTCCATTGGTAAACAGTCATTGTTTAACTAGTAGACCACAGTCTGCCAGCCATTACCACATATCCCACATATATCCATTCTGTCAGTTCCTCTAGAAAACCCTAACTAATACAGAGTCAGGGACCCCAATCCAGGAAAAGATGCCACCTACATTTAGAATGGCGGCACACACATGCCTTTAATCTCAGCCCTTGGGAGGCAGAGGCGGGTAGATTTCTGTGAGTTTGAGGCCAGCCTCGTCTACAAAGTGAATTCCAGGTCAGTAAGAGCTGTACAGTGAGACCCTGTCTAAACACACACATACATGGGCTTACATGGGCACATGCGCACACACACACACACACACACACACACACACACACACACGAACACATGCATACACTTGGGGGTTCAATTTTTAAAATTTCAATAAACTTAATCTAGAAAATCCTTCACCTACAAACTCAGAGTCTTAACTCCACAGTGACTCTTACTCCCATCAAGCAGACAATTGGGACTAGCCGTCACAGCTCCTAAGCCAGCAAATAACACTGACATCCATTTTCTGATGCAGTGAGAGGCTGAAAATTCATTTACTATGATAATCTGTGGGTACTTTCTACCTTTCTCTTGTCACAGAGGAATCAATACTTTTTTTTTACTTTGCTAGTAATTTTCTATATGAATAGAATTTATACAACAATCTGGCATAACTATCTATAGATGCCATTCCATAATGTATGACTGTATCTGGGAAGCTCTTTTTTAGTTAACTGTCTAATTAATAATGTAATACACTGTGTTCGGGGTCAGCTTAATCTGCTCCTACGGGTTGTGGTCTATCCTCCACACAATGCTGTGACATGCATTACACACACACACACACACACACACACACACACACAAGAAATGAATGTAATGATTTACTTTGAAAAAAAAGAACTGCATTGAAAATCCATGAATTATACATAAGCATTTCATGATAAGAATTTGCAAGAAGAATTAAAGGCTGGCAGTCAAGGTATTAGCTCAGTTAAACCATAACTCAATAGCAGTAACCGTGCAATTGCTCTCATCTGGTTTGAGCATCTCCTTTTATTTATAAACACACACACACACACACACACACACACACACACACACACAGAGGAACACGCTGTAGCAGATACTCCACATCTCTGTTTTAAAATTAAAATTTATTTGCCTAGGGACTGAAGGGATTGGTATCAGCTCTGACACCAAGTTCTGTGCACAAAGGAGATTTATTTGCCACAGAGGGACAAGGGGCAGGGAATAAGAGACAAACACGGGAGGTAGGAGACAGGAACAAGGGAGAGGGGGGAGGAGTATTTGTTCTGGAGGACAAAGGACTGCCTCTGGATAGAGAGGAGACACATGGGGCACATGGGCAAATGGCAGTTTATAAAGAGGAAAAGGAGAAACCCTACATTAGGATGAGATATTTAATTTTAGTTGAGCGTTTTAATTACGTGAGGCAAAGGGGATTTCTGATTGCTGGACCTTGGTAGTCAGTCTCAAGAGGACAAAGTGGCCAAATAAGGGATGAGACCTTGGTGGCTAGCTTTAGGAGTGTAATCTAATGTTTTTAGCAAGGCAGGATGAAAGAGGGAGAAGGACAAGTCCTGCCAGAGCCCCTCTCACTATGCTCCACCTTGCCGAAGCCCCTTGAGTGTGAACCTATTTATATTCATAAATATCTTCAATATGTATTGACTCTAGCTCCTAAAGGTCCCAGAATATGAATTCCCACCTCTGCTATCCAGGTCTCATTCTCCAGACACAGATTTATAAAATAGAAATGAGGAGATGGCTTGTGGGTAAAATGCTTGCTTGAGGACCCAAGTAAAATCAGACATGGTAGCAGATCTCTGAAACCCCATGAGCTCCTATGACAAGATTGTAGCTGGAAACAGGAGAATCCCAGAGTTCTCAGGCCAGGTAGTCTGGTGTAGACAGAGACACCCAACACCCTGTCTCAAACAGTTAGAGGGCGAGAGCTACCATCCAAGGTTGCCCTCTAGCCTCATGCCATATCATTTGTGCACCTGCACTCACACACAGGAACATAAGTAAAGAAAAATTAACTTTAACATTTTTAAAATGGAAAACAGAGAAGATGAAGGTGGCACCATTTTTGGCAGAGGGAAATGCTGACAGTCAGAAAAATACAGCAGCAATGTGCGGCAGACACATCATGGACAGATACTATTATGGTGCAGCCCACTAGAAGGGAAACCAAACAACTCCTAAATCAACACCTGCCCTCCTCCCTGGCTCCCTTGTGACCCTGAGCAGTCCGCTGGTACTCTGTGTCCTCATCCTGAAATGTCCTGAATTTGCTCTCAAGTCCCGTCCAGCTTGTTATCTTCTAATAGGGTGGCACTGGCCCTTTTCTGACCCCTAGAGGCAAGTCAGAACTCTGCCCAGCACCTCACAGAGCTGAGGATGGGCTGGCTGGATGTTACCCTCTCTTGAATTGTTCCTTAAATGCCAATAAAACTGTTGAAAGCCACTAGATGGGGCCTTTGGATGTTCAATGGGTGTTTTGAAAAGCTTTGGGTTTAGATCAGATTTACAGGCTGAGCTAAAAGCTGCCTTGGAGACACGAATAGGTGGCAGAATGACCTGAGTGTCAACTGTCTTCTCTTCCAGCCTTCCTTTCTCTTTCCTCCTTCACAGAACTGGAGCCATTTCAGAACAAACAAGAGCCTCGGGACCGGCTTACTAGTCTCCACTATCTGCAGCAAGCAGCCTTTGTTTTATCAGCTCAAGTATCTGACACTCTGTCCTATAATCCCAGTCAGTATAAAAACTGCACCGTGTGGTATTTGCTATTTCCCAAAGCTGAAAACTCAAATGCACTTCACAAATAGGACAGATAAATAAATGGTGGTGTATACAGAAGGGGAGGGCACAACAAAGAGAGTGAGTGAGCTCTGACCAGCACCACAACAAAGATGGATCAGTCTGGCAAACAAACGAATCACGGAATCAACAAACAAACAGCCCCATCTTACTTAGGTTTCTACTGCTGTAATGAAAGACTGGGAGTAGAAGAAAGTTTGGAGGAAAAGGTTTATTTCATCTTATACTTTTACATGAGTCCATCATCGAAGGAAGTCAGGGCAGAAACTCAAGACAGGAATTGAAGTGGCCACGGAGGAGAGTTGTTTATTGACTGGCTTGCTCCTCCCGGCTTGCTCACTCTGCTTTAGAACCACCAGCTACCAACTACCAACTACCTAGAACCAGGTTGGCACCATCCACAGTGAGTCAGGCCCTCCCACATCAATTATCAATCAAGAAAATGCCCCCCAGGCCAATCTGATGGAGATACTTTCTCAACTGAGTTTCCTTCTTCTCAAAAGACGCTAGCTGTATCAAATGGACAAACCCCCCAAAACAAAACAAAACAACAACAACAACAAAAACTAACCAGGACAAGTGCTAAAGCCATATTGCTGGACCCTGTCAGAATCAAAAGCAAAAGTTTCAATATGACATAAATAAGAAACTTTCAGGCCACACATAAGCCAGTTTCTTATAACAGCTGCCTCCAACAGTGTGTGTGTGTGTGTGTGAGAGAGAGAGAGAGAAAGAGAGAGAGACAGAGAGACAGAGAGACAGAGAGACAGAGACAGAGAGAGAGAGAGACAGAGACAGAGAGAGAGTGCGTGTGCACTCGAGTACCAGACAAGCTATATGATAGCCACATCAGTTTAATGATATTTTCTTTAGTGTACAATGAAGTTCATTATTCCCTGGGATATTATAGAAAGAAAATTTATGTATTGGAAAATACTAGCTAGGACAGAATTTTTTGAAGTATTTGTTTTTATGTGTATGGGTGTTTTGGCTTCATGTATATATGTGTACCATATGCTTGTCTGGTGCCTGGAGTCCAGAAGAGGGTGTTGGGTACCCTTGGAACTGGAGTTACAGCTTGTGAGTTGTCACATGGGTTCTGGGAACTGAACCCAGGTGTTGTGATGTGGCTCAAGATTGGACCTTGATGGGTGAGTCCAACCATGGTGGGTGAGGAACAAACACATCATGCAGACAAAACTTGCATGGGAAGTTTTATTGGGGGTAAGAAAGAGAGTAAGAGAAGGAAAGGGAGAGAGGGGAGAGAGGAAGAGAGAAAGACCTGCCTGATCCTTCAGAGGAGCAGTGAGAGAAGGGGAGTGGGAGTAGGCAGAGCTTGTCTCTTAAAAGGAGTACTGCTCACCATGAGGCCCCAAGGAGCGGGGCCAAGGTATGCCTGAATGTTAGCAACAGGTCCTTTGCAAGAGCATCAACACAAATGTTCTTAGCCATGGCCATCACACCAGCCTAAGAACAGGAGCTCCTAATGACCAGCTTCTCAGTGTGTGAGTCTGCACAGAAAAATGAGAGGGAAGCTGGAGACATGGCTCAGCAGCTGTGAGCACTGGATGAGTTTCCAGAGGACCCAGCTTTAATGCTCAACTCCAACATGGTGGCTCACAACTGTCTGCATTGCAGCCTCAGGGGATCTGGCATCATCTTCTGGCCACCACAAGCACTCGGCAAGCATACAGTATATAGACATATATCAGGCCAAACACAGAGAGAACACAGAGAGATTCCGGCATAGACTGAAGATCAGCAGCACTTCAGAGATCTTCCAGAGTGTCAGTGTCACATTGAGACTGCTGAGGCTTCCAGCCTCATTGACTGAGAGACTACCAGATTCTCAACCTCTGGTAGAGAGGTTGAGAGAGCCATTGTTGGAGTACCCAGATCACATCTTATAAACAGTCTAATAAATCTCCTTTTCAAAGACGTATCCATTCTATTGGGTCTGCTCCTTTGGAGATTTCCATATGCAAATTTGGAGGAAGTGATTCAGACATTTAGACTCTAGTGAAATGATATAAAACTGAGGATTCCAGTAGCCACACCCAAAGAGCAAGCAGCAGGTACTTTGATTTATCCCAACAAATCCTCTAGAGTAAATACATCATTCCCATTTTACAGATGGGGAAACAAAACTCAGTGAATATTTGTTAAGATGCAGAGCAGGAACTTAAATGTAATATTTCCAAATGGCAGCAATCTCTCATTGCAGGGATCATAGAAGTATTCAATTTACCTCAGTGGTCAGTGACCCATACTGTCAGTTGAATAAGTCAAAGGACAACTACCTTCCAGTATTTGGCTTACAGGTTGCCACATGGCAAGTGAGTTGGAACTCAAGCCTGGAAGGAGGCAGGCTCTGAGGAGTACTTAGGTGCGCCAGTCTGGAGTACAGATATGCAGTGGTATAGACACAAAACCCAGAGGCACTCTCGCAATAAGGAAGTCCCATGGCTTCCTGACCACACACTTGGCCAGACCACACACACCTGGCAGTGCTGAAGACCGCAGGTCAACATTAACCATGGCAGAAAACAGCAATGCTCTCTTCTACCCAGAGTCACAGTATTCATTAGCAAATTCGCCTGGCCCACTGACTGCTTCAGTGAGGTTCTCGGGACACAGTGTCACTGTCATGGTTTTTTTCCACTTTCACATTTACCTCATGTTTTTATTAAACAAGGTTTTATTAAAGATGCAAGGGGCAGCCTGGAGAGATGGCTCAGAGGTTAGGAGCACTGGCTGCTTTTCCTGAGTTCAATTTCCAGCAGCCTCGCGGTCTCTCACAACCATCTATAAATGAGATCTGCTGCCCTCTTCTGGCCTGCAGGCATACATGAAGACAGAACACTATACAGAATAAAAATAAATCTTTAAAAAATAAATAAAGATGCAAAGGACACAAGATGGAGAGAAAATGTACACATGCCTCTCTCTCCTCTTCACTCCTCTGACCGCTGCCTTCCTCAGAGGTGACCACATCCAGTACATCACAAAACATGCTGTATTTCTGAGCAGGCATCTACACATAGATGCATGTTCCCCTGCACATTGTATTTTGCAGAAAACCTTTAATCATTGCCTAGGCTATACTCATTGGACATGCCTCTCAATATACAGGGGACACTAATTTGGGGGACTCCCTAGTAGTCAAACACATGCATTTACATCATTGGAGGACTTTATTTCCTTTATATTAAGCTTTTTTCTTTTTTCTTCCTGAGACAGGGTTTCTCTGTTTAGCCCTGGTTGTCTTGGAACTTGCTTTGTAGACAAGGCTGGCTTCACACTTAGAGATGATCCTCCTGTCTCTGCCTCCCAAGTGCTGGGGTTAATTGGTATGCCACCAATTTTATGCTTTTATGAGCAAATACTTTGTCAATAATTTTCTTTAAATTTTTCTTCATATTATGCTGATCTATTAAGATTACATGAAGGGCCTGGAGAGATGGGTCACAGGTTAGGAGTGCAGCTGCCCTTGCAGAGGACCAGGGTTTGAATCCTAACAGCTACTTGTGGACACTGTTTGTGTGTGGTGGTGCATATACATGCGTGCAAGCAAAACACTCACACACATAATATAATTGTAAAATCTTGTTTGTTTGCTTGTTGAGTCAGGGTTTCTCTTTGTAGCCTCACCCCTTTTATCCCAGCACAAAGGAAGGCAAATCTCTGTAAGTTTGGCAAGCCTGGTCTACAAAGCAAGTTCCAGGACAGCTAGGGCTGTTACATACAGAAACCCTATCTCAAATGAAACAAACAGACAAACAAAAACAGAACCTTTAAAAATAATTTTTAAAAATTATTATACGTAAATCTGATTTCAGGATGACAAAGGGGACATTGAAAACATTTTTCTTGAGGGCTAGGCTTCTGGTTCAGTGGTAAGGCACTTGCTTAGCATGTATGAGGCCCTGAGTTCAATCCCTGCTACTAAAAATAAAAATTTTCTTTTTCTGTGGGCTAGGTGTCTTACTCTACTCGGTGATGACGCATCTGCTTAGGATGTGTGAAGAAATTAGATTCACCCCCCAGCACTCTGTGTGTGTGAGAGTGTATGTGTATATATGTGTATGTGTGCATGTGTGTGTGTGAGCATTATGTGTGTGCATGCATGTATATTTGTGTATGTGAGTGTATGTGTGTATGTATTGTGTGCTCATGGTGTATATACATATATGTGTGGGGTGTGTGTCTGAGTATATGTGTATGTGGTGTGTGAGAATCCTGGAGGTTTTCCTTATCAATAGTGTTCAGTGACTCATAGTATGAGCCAACTGTAAAGCAGAACCTCATTGTCCCCAGCAGTCCTGAGTGGAGCCCAACCTCCTTTCTGCCTGGCCTGGGCCCCTCTAACAGGGAACTCTGCGGTGAGTTCAGGCTTCCTGCCCACTTTCGGCAGGAACCTTCTAAGTTAGGGAAGAAGGTTCTTGGTTACAAACAATGGAGGCCTGCTGAGGCAAACAAACAGAAAAGGAATGTTTTATCGGCATGCTGGGTATCTCAATAGGATTGGTAGGAATGTTGGAGAACCACAATGGAGAAGGGGTCAGGCATCTGGGGAAGCAAAAGAGTGGAATGAGAATTCAGCTAGATCTTGCCACAGCCATAGGGAGAGTGAGGACAGGGCCTCTGGACATTGGCTGTGGCTCATCCTGAACTTTTAACTCCACTGCCCGGGAAATGACCTCATTCTTCCCAGCCGTTTGTACCACAAACAAAGAGTCAACCAGGCTGGCTAAGGGGTGAGTGACCAGCTTGCCTGTGGTGGTTTGAATAAGAATACCACCCTGGAGAGATGGCTCAGTGGTTAAGAGCACTAACCTTTCTTCTAAAGGTCCTGAGTTCAATTCCCAGTAACCATACAGTGGCTCACAACCACCTTGAATGAGATCTGGTACCCTCTGCTGGCATGCAGGCACAAGACTGTATACATAATAAATAAAATTTTTTAAAAAAGAAAAAAACATTAAAAAAAAATTCCACGCTCCCCACCCACCCCCAGACTCATGCATTTGAATACTTGGTCCTTAGGGAATGGCACTATTAGGAGGTCCCTTCCTAATGTGGCTTTGCTGGAGTAGGTGTGGCCCTGCTGGAGGAAGTATGTCACTAGGGTATGGGTTTTGAGATCTCAAGAACTCGGGTCACTTCCTGCTGCCTGCCCATCTGGATGTATAGCTCTTAGCTCTTTCTCCTGTACCATGTCTGCCTGCACACTGCCATTCTTTCTGCTATGATGATAATGGACTAAACTGTTAGGATTTATTGGTGGCACACCAAGCACTAGATCTCACACAAAAAGTTTATTGGGGGAAGGAAGAATGAAAGGCCATCTTGGAGTGGGGGCATGAGAAAGAAATAGAGATAGAGAGGAGAGACAGACAGGGACAGACAGAAAGACTGGAAGACAGAGAGAATGAACAAGAGAGGGCTGTGATGTTGGAAGGGACCTTTTAAAGGGTACCCATGTTGCATAGGGAAAATACACAACTCATAGTGACAGTGGAAATGTGCCCCGCCTAGCAGTGATGAGTAATGAGTACCTGAAGGGTAGACTGGCGGAGTGCCTGATTTCTGACATAAACCTATGAACTGTAAGTCAGCCCCAATTAAATGTTTTCATTTATTTATTTATTTATTTATTTATTTATTTATTTATTTATGGTTTTTCAAGACAGGGTTTCTCTGTGGCTTTGGCGGCTGTCCTGGAAAATGTTTTTCTTTATAAGAGTTGCCATGGTCATGGTGTCTCTTCACAGCCATAGAAATCCTAAAACACTGGCCAAGATTGGGGATGGGGGTCACTTTCGATGGTGAACTACTTCCGCTTCCAAAGTAGTGTACTTTTCAGTAGCCCACACCACAGAGGTGCACACCATGTCCAGGGGGACACTGCATTTCAGGAAACAATTTACGTCCAAATAGATGTCTTCTCTATCTTCTGCCACTTCCTTGACAGTTGCTCTTTTACCCCTGACCTTCCTCTCCATAGTAGTTTAAATATAAATGGTCCCAATAGCCTCAAGTATTTGAACGCTTGGTCATTAGGGAATGGGGCTACCCTACAGGGATTGGGAGGTGTGGCCTTATTGGAGTAGGTGTGGCCTTGTTGGAGAAGTATGTCACTGGGGATGGGCTTTGGGGTTTCAAATGCTCGACCTATGCCTCTCTCTCTTTCTCTCTCTCTGTCTCTCTCTCTCTCTCTCTCTCTCTCTCTCTCTCTCTCTCTCTCTCTCTCTCTCTCTCTGCCTGACAACACAGATGCAGATGTAGAACTCTCAGTTACCTCTCCAGCACGATGTCTGCCTGCATGCTGCCATGCTTCCCGCCAAGATGATAATGGACTAAAACTCTGAACTCTAAGCCAACCGCAATTGTTTCCTTTGTAAGAGTCGCTGTGGTCATGATGTCTCTTCACAGCAATAGAACATTAACCAAGGCACTCACCAACTTTATTCTCTAGATAGAAAATACTCTGTGCATTGTGGGAGGCAAGGGATGGAAATTATATACAACGGAACTGTGGTCACCTAGAGGTGTCTGATCCTATTTCTTTCTTTTTTTTTTCCGGGAGGGGGGGTTCCAAACAGGGATTCTCTGTGGATTTGGAGGCTGTCCTGGAACTAGCTCTTGTAGACCAGGCTGGTCTCGAACTCACAGAGATCTGCCTACCTCTGCCTCCTGAGTGCTGGGATTAAAGGCATGTACCACCACCACCCGGCATTTTTTTTCCATCTTTTTTTTTGGGGGGGGTGTCCTATTTCATGGGTCCATTAATCTTGCCTTTCAAGGAAAAAGCAGTCTTTGCCTATATAGTTAAGGCTCTTGTTATGGAGAGATGATGGAAGGTGCCTGGGTGAGTACCTCCCATAATTATCAAGAGAAGTGTCCTTAGGTGAAAGAAACAAAGGGAAATTGGACACACACACACACACACACACACACACACACACACACACACAGAGGAAGCAATGTTACTACAAGGGCAGAGACAGAAATGATATGCTTATAAGTCAAGAAAAGCCAACATCCATCATAAATTAGAATGACAAGGGAAAGTGTCCAGCCAAGGCTGGGATGTAACTCAGTGGTAGGGCACTTGTCTAGCACACTTAAGGCTGTTTACTCAAACTTAGTAGTGAAGGGTGGAAGATAAGAGAAAAAGAGAAAGGAAGGAAAGGAGGGAGGGAGACAGGAAAGTCCTTGCTAACCTGTTTCTTAATTTCTACCAGTGATACTGATTTTAGCTTCTGGCCTTCAGAGCTATGAGGGGATGCTTAAGAGATTTCTGGGGTTTCTGCTGTCTTTTTCTGTGCAGGAGTTCCAACCTGGGATCTTCTACATTCGAGACCTGAGCTGCACCCCGAAGCCCATTCCCATTGCTTTAAACCATGTAGTAAGTACGTGTGTTACAGCATCCAAAGGAAACTAATACTGCATAGGAAGATGACAAGAAAAGTTTCCATTGGTATCAGGGAAGTCAGGGTCCCTTCTTGGGGTTCTTAGTTCCTTAGTAAAATAAATTGGGGGCATCTTATTAGGGTTTAATAGAAACCCCCTCCATTCCAGGGCAGGCAAACTATAAATCTCAGCACCTGCCCAGAAGAGGAGAATAAAGGAGGAAGGGGGAAAAGTCATGTTATTTCAGTTACCAGTGTGGAGGTCCACATAACCGCAGGCAGACATATAACAGGGAGGGGGCACTTTAGAGAAAAAGTAAGAAAGACTAAAGTGTCAGAAAAGTGCTGGTCAGGTTCCAGGCAGCTTTTGAAAGAAAGTCAGAAAAAAACAAAAGCGAAAGTTGCACCTTTCTGAGTCAGGGCAGGTGGGCAGAGCCAGCCAAACCCCATGGCTGCACTGGACGGTAAAAAGTGTAGTACCACATTCAAGGGGAAAGCATCCTGCCTCTCTTTAGCCAGAGACTGTGACTCATCATAAGAGAGAGGAGCAAGAGAAGGTGATTTCCTAGAGTCTTTGAAGGTGTCCAGCCAAGGCTGGGTTACAACCTGCCTTCCTAGGGTTGGTCCCAGAAAATTGACCTGGTTCAACTAGATCATGAGGTCTCCACACTGGCAAAACATTCTAGTCTCTTGATCCTTAATGTTTTCCTTTAATGTGCCTTTATTGCCCTTCTAACATCCCCCTCCTCCTGAAGAGGTAACCCAGAAATCATTTAGAAACAGGCTCAGGGCTCAGAGCCTCCCAACGGGTCTGGAGTCTCTAACCTTTTTGAGGATGAGGCTTCGAAGGGCCCACGGGCATTTCTGCCTTTTAGCCAAACAACAACAATAAAAAGAAACTGGTTACTCATTGGGGTCTTGTTTACCCTACACCAGGGTATTCTAGCCAATATTGCCTAGCCTGTTTCTATCCCCTATTCTTCTCATCACCATCTTTACAACGAGGTAGAGAAGGGAAGGAGGGCCAGGAGTTGGCCAGCTATTGAGTGTTAGTCATCCATTGCACAAAGGAGTGAAAGGCAAATAAATTAATCTTGGAGACCAACTGTGGTCTGAAAACACACCAGAGATTAGGAGAGGACACTGTGTAACACTGGTGAAAAAAAAGAAAGAAAGAAAGAAAGAAAGAAAGGAAGGAAGGAAGGAAGAAAGAAAGAAAGAAAGAAAGCCATTTAATCCGCGAAAACCAGATACATAATTTCCTGGCGCCCACTTCAGAAGGCTCTGTAGGAACCTTCAGTTTCTTAAATATGAAACAAACAAGAAAAAGAAGGGGAAAAAATACCAGCACAGGCTGCCTCCATTGGATGACTCAGGAAATAGATTTGTTTCCAGATAATTGCTTCCGAACGTAGTGATGATATGGGCATTAGTCATCCCAATACTAATCCCGTGTGAAGGAGAAACAATGAGCAGCTATTCCACCCTGGGCAGCCTGGTGGGAAAAATTCTAGTGAAACCCACGTAATGGTCTGAGAATGACTCTCCTGTGAAAGAGAAGTTTTCACTGATGTGCAGAGCAGTGAAACTGAGGCTGGAGTGGCTCCAAACATATGCTTCCTGTTGTGTCCCATTGCTACTATGAGATGGAGCTCTAGGATAAACAGAGCAGACATGCACATCTGGCAAGGAAAGTCCCAGAAGTGGCATAGTACTGGCCCTAAGTCAGAACCATTTCTTCTCAGTCCAGTAGGGACTGGCAGGGCTTGTACCATGGGAGGTTTGGGGCCCCTGCATTGCCTGGCCTGTCTTTAATCAATGGCAGATGTTCTCCAGGCCTGGATACTTTTCCTAAGTGTGCTAGAGCAGGGAACAACGGAAGACAGAAGAACGGAGAATAAAGCCAGAACCCTGCTTATAATCCAGATGAGTAGAAAAGCCACACTCAGAGTGAGGAGAACCAAACCCAGGAAAATTTCTATACTGATGCCACACAGGGCTCAAACTTGAGTGCTTGAAAACCATAGGCTGAGCCCAGTGTAGTGACACACATCTTTAATCCCAATACTACGGAGGCAGAGGCAGTACTACTCTGTGAGTAGGCTGGCCTGGTCTACAGAGTGAGTTCCAGAATAGTCAGGGATGCATAGTGACCCTTGAAACAAACAAACAAACAAACAAACAAAAACAAAAGAACCACAGGCTACATCATGACATAAGCCTATGGTGAAACAAGGCCTGTGATTGAAGCATTTGAGAGGCAGAGGCAAGATTACATAGTCCAAGCCAGCCTGCTCTACATAGAAGACCCTGCTCAAAACAACAAAAACCAGATAAACAACAATAACAAAATACCTAACAGATAAAAACTAATATATTCTTTTCCTAAGTTCAAGTTTCTTAGGATTTGAGAGAGAGTTAGCCGTGACTTATTTTGTTGGTCGGACTTGCTGTTTAATCAGTCAATAAAGTCATCTCAGATTCCAGATTGGTGCTAAAAGTGAACAGGAATATAAAACTGTTTTGTGGCTTTTCTGAGATGTGTGGAAATGTCTGTTTGCTTCAGTAGGGACACAGCCTGTAGACCAAAGAAATACTGGATCAAGTCCACTTGGTGGATGTAAGTTTGAGTTGCTTGCTGGACCATGAGTCCCACCCCTCATCAACTCTTTACCGTTACATAATTACTCCCAGCTGGGTGGGGTAGGTGGGAATGGTGACTAGAATCTCAGGAGAGGGTCTTATGACCCTTCTTCTCCTGTCCAGAGGAAATGTTAACAGTCTCATTGCACAGACTAGATGTCTGTTTTGTTGCTAAGGCAACAAGCCATTCGAGGCCACCCCTCGGTCACCACAGCTGCTCTGCTTCATGATGGTGAGGGTTTTGTCAAGCCTGGGAGAATAGCTGTTTCACACAAACATAGTATCTCTGAAGTTAAAGGGATTTTGTAGTTCAGCTAGGAAAATCCGATAGGAAGAAATGTCAGCCTGCAGGGCGGAAAAGCAAGCATGTGTTTCTGGGAGTTGCTTCTGTAGGAGCTCATTCATTCACTTATGCAGCTAATGGTGATTGAATGTCTGCTTGTTGTCCGTGCTGTGGAAACAGGAATGGGTGGGTCTGAAACAAGGACCTGCCATGAAGAGCTTACACCCCATTATAGAACTTAAGAGAGTTAGGCATGTGTGGGATCTCGGCTAGACACTGGTTAGAGAGCAGACTGATGAGTCTGGAACCTGGGGAAGATATTTGGGCCAGAATGAAGAGTGCAGAGTTTGGAGAAGGATGTCATCAGCACGGGCTGGGAACGCCCTGGAAGTGGGGCAGACTTGAGTGGCACATTTCACAGCCGGAAGCCATTTTCCCTCTAGCAGATAGGGGTCTCTACCTCTTCTCACTCATGGGCTGCTCTCCTCCTCAGTCCCTTTCTCATCCATTGTCTTCATTCCTATATACTTTCTTCCTCTTTCCCATCAGCCTCCGTCATCACTTCCTTTGACGGACTTCCCCTACTCTTTTATTGTAGCCTCACCCAACAGTCCCCCATAGTGATTGGGAAAACAGCAAGCCAACAGTTTACTCTAAAAGTTTACTAAAAACTGATAGCAAAGAAAGGGGCTTCTCAAGAAACAACTTTGGACAGAGATTCCCCTCTGTGTTATTTCTCTGAAACCAGATATGACCTTCAAGGCCCCAAGCTTGCCACTGTGTGTGTGACACAACTGGAGTCTAAAATACAGCCTCAGTTAGTCCTACCAAGGAAGCACTGACATCACTTACTGTTCACTGGGCAGGGATCACTGGAGAGCAAATTCCAAAGATCAGCATGCTGGGCTTTTAAAAAGATGTCTCAACAGCCTTCCAGCTTCCACACTCTTAGGTTCAACTTGAATGGGTTTGCTACTGTTTCATTACAATGGGTGACAGAGTGGGAAATATGTCTTCATGTTTTTCTCTCTAATGCACTAGGAAAATACAAGCATTCCTAAGAAAGGTTGGTGATCTTAGTTCCCAGGGAAGATAACAATGAAGACAAAGGCTTTTGCTGCTTAACCAAGTTCTCCAGCTCTTACCAACCAACACTGAGATCTTCTGAGGCTCTCCGGCCAGCTGAAGCTCTGCTTGCTGGCTGGGCTCAGCTGGGCCCAGGGTAGGTTAGATTGTGCTCCATGTTTTCTGACTTTTCTCAAACTGGAAATAGTTTTCCTTCTGGAAGATCAGAGGAATGTAAAAGGGTGAGCAGGAAACAGGATGGCTCTTCATGGCTTCCCTTGAAACAAGTGTACTGTAAATTCTACCACATTCCATGGGCCTAAGCAAGTCACCCGACCCCACCCAATACCAACTGAGTAAAGAAATGCATTCCCCAGCCCACTCTATTGAAGGACCAGTTCCCACAGCAGCAAACGGGTGCCTCTGTTATGGTAGAGTACATCTGTCCGGTGTTGGTTATTTATATTGTACATTGTTAAATAATGATCTAAGAATAAGTTCATGCTAGGTGTGAATCACACCTGTGATCCCATCCTTAAAGAGGAAGAGGCAGGGGAACCAGGAGTTCAGGACCAGCCTCAGATACACAGTGAGTGAAAGACCTTGTCTCAAAGCAACAGCAATGGTTAGCCCCTCCCCTTCTTTAATAGGGTCACACCCATTGTATTTTTCTATTTTTGAACCTTTATTTATTGTATGAGCATGTGTGTGTGTGAATGTGCACATATGCATGCATGTGGTGTAGCATACATTTGGAGAGCAGAAGACAATTTTAGGGAGTCTGTTCTCTGCCATGTGAGTTATGGGGATTGAACTCAAGTCATCAGGCTTGACAGTAAATGCCCTAGTCTGTTGAACGGTCTCTGTGGCCTTACCTTCTCCATTCTCACTCTTGTACTCTCCTCTTTCAGGTTCTTTTCCTTCATCCCCACCTGCCTTCTTCCTCTTCCCCTCTGTTCCTTTTTCTCCAAGGTTCCCCTCTCTGTCCTCCTGTTTTCTATCCACCCTCCCCTACTGTGTTCTGTAAGAAATAGGAGAAACAAATGCTTAAAACTGAATTATTTTTAACATTCATTCTCCCTTTTCAATCAGAAACCCAATGTAATAAACCACATGATGCAAAAGTAAAAACTTCCCAAGTACCCGGTCTATAACAGAGAGCTAGAAGCAATACTTTCTTGAGGTGTCCCTATATTGGGCTTAAGTGCATAACGACTTTACTAGCATTTGAGTCCTTGATGGTGTCTGAGTTCATACATGGGTTAACACGGTTTGAGTTTATACATGAATTAACATGTTCAAAAAGACAGAACCTAGACTAAGCAAATACAAACAACTTAAAGGTAGATAAAACACAGAGGCATTGATGACTCCATATTCAGCCCCTGTAGAAGTAACTGTGGCAGCTATTCTAGGAGACAGGGCTACCTAAAAAATAAGCATATATAAAATGGGAGTCCATGAATAAAATCACCCTCATCACCACCCACTTTGCAAGTAGATTAGATTTCTCTATGTTAGTTTTACAAAATGCAAGCAGGTAGTACATCACCAAGCTGGGACTCCCTTCTGGAAGTTGTTGTGTAAGGTGATGTTTAAAATAAAGATACACCCAGGAAGACTGAAGGTACTAGTGCATGGTGGCTGATAGCAAGTATATATTGGTGTCTGCCAACTTAGTAACTTTGATGATCAATGACCTCATCTATAAAGTAAGGGGTTTGAAGGACTCATTGATTTATTGAGCATATAAAATTGTATGTCCACTGAAAGACCCGCTCGAAATGCCCCTGAGCCCCCTGCCCCGAAGCTGCCGGGGCCTCCCAAGCCTTCACCCCGGCAGGGCTCGCGCCCCCGGCCCGCCCCGCCTGGCACCGCGCCTCGGGGCTGGGGCCGAGCAACGAGCACCAGATGGGCAGGCCCGAGAACGAGCACCAGGTAGGCTGGGGCCGAGCAACGAGCACCAGGTGGGCCGGCACGAGGGCGAGCACCAGGTGGGCCGGCACGAGAACGAACACCAAGTGAGCCGGCCTGGAGCCCTGCCCCTGAGCCCCGCCCGATGAGAAACACTCCGTCCCAAGGTCTCCGCCCCCAAGGTCAGCCATCTGGACGCGGAGGGAGGGGGAATTGAGTCTGTTGTACCAGACACCAGACCTTGAGAATATGCTGATCTGGAATGGCTCTGTGTCTCATTTGAACCATCCAATGGAAATGATTCTGTATTTCGCCTCATTTGAAAGACTCTATGTTTCACCTCATTTGAATAACTCTGTACTTTGCCTCATTTGAATAACCCTGTATAGCGCCTCATATACATTGACCAATGGGAATAGCTCTGTACAATGCCTCATTAGAATTATCCAATAGAATCCCTGCTCCTAGCTTGCGCCTTTTTCCCTATATAAGGACCCCTTTCCCTTGGCTCGGCGCGCTTGGCCTCAGAAAAGCTAAGTCGCCCCGGGTACCCGCGTCTCCAATAAAGCCTCTTGTTTTTTGCATCCAGTTCGTGGCCTCGCTGATTCCTGGGTGTGGGTCTCCCTCTACAAAAGTACCTCTTCGGGGGTCTTTCATCCACCATGAGTGTGTCACAGAAAATGAGTAGGACATAGTCATGAATCTGGTCCCTGTACTTGAGTCACTCACTATGTGACACTCCATGGTGGGTTGGGCATACAACAAAGGACATCATGAATATGACCTCTGCCCTGGCAATCCCCATTGTGATCAGGAAGACAAGACAGCCAGGCAATTACAAAGCACTTAGATGCACACCGAGGAGGAAAGAGGATGAGTGCCATAGAGAAAAGAGATACCCAATAACTCCAGCAAGCTTTGAATTTGAAAGTCTCCTCCATTGGCACATGCTTGAAAAGCTTGTATCCAAGCCAGCTATCAATTATTTCGGAGGTGGGGCCTGACTGCTGGAAGTAGGTTACTAGGAGTGGGCTTTGAGGGTTAAACCTGACCCTAGTTTTTGTCTCACTCTCTGTTTCCTGGTCTATAATGATGTGAACAGTCTCAACCACATACCTCTACCATCATGAGTGGAGCTGCTTTGCCAGGCCTTCCCTGCCATGATGACTATTGAAACCATAACTAAAATATATATTTCCTTTACATGAAAAGCTTCCACTAGGCATTCTGCCAGAATGATACAGAAGTAACTCGTGTAAAGCCTTTACTGTGTGTAGAGCTGAGGTTCTGTTTTCCCACTTCATTCTTCAGACTAGGAGACTGAGCATAGCTTTCTAAATGGTATGACTCTTCCACGGATCTTTATTGAAATTCTGATCTGATGTATTAGGTTCAAGGAAGCCTGAAGGGTATGCCTGTCTAACCAGCCCCCACACGAAATAAGGTACTAGAGAGTACTAGAGAGCCCTAGTCATTTCCCCCACGGTCACCCCCATTGATAACAGTAACAGAATTCCAGCCCACCTTCAGTCTGACTCAAATGCCTGCATCAGACAACTCATCTTCTCTTAGTGGTCCAGACCTCGGATCTCTTGCAGCTCTAAAGTTCTGATTCTGGTGGGAGGATAATTTGAGAATTGTAAATAAAATGGTAGTAGTAAGAAGTAATAGAGAGACTCTCTAGGCTCCCAGCTTCTGTCCTGTCTGGGAAGAGTCCTAGCTTCTCCTAACTTGCTTTCTATTGCTGTGATAAGACACTAAGACCAAAACAACATGTCCGCACCATAGTCCATTATCAAAAGAAGTCAGGGCAGGAACTCAAGGCAGGAATGGGAGCAGAGACCATAGAAGGGTGCCCAGAGATGACACCACCCACTGTGGACTGTATCTGCCTACATCAATCATCAATCAAGAAAATGACTCACAGACTTGCTTACAGGCAATCAGATGGTAGCATTTACTCAATTGAGGTTGCTTCTTCCTAGACGGTCCTAGATTGTGCTAAGTTGACAAAAAACTAGACAGCACAAATATACATAGCCCTCTGGAAACTTTCTTAAGACTATGATTATAAAGATTCCACATGACACTCATGTGTCCCTTAGCCTGGCTTGGCCTGGAAATGTTGAAACAAACTACAGGAGTCTCTCTTCCAAGCCCTACCCTGGAGCTGGAACAAATAACAAAGGACTTCCCACTAAAATAATAGCCATCTGGGCATAGGGAGCCCGAACTTGGTGTTAGGGTGCTTATTTAATATTCACAACAACTCTAAGTGGAAAAGCTATTACCATCATTCACACTCTGCCACACCCAAGGAAGCCCGGCTAGAGAAAGAACCAGCCCTGATGACCATGGTCACCTGCTCTAGAGAACACTACTTCCCAATAACTGCTTCACCTTCGTGGGAAAGAGACGGACAGCTCTGCAGTAGAGGGGTCTGATCCAGTCTATACTTAACACCTTCCCACACCTGCTGGCCCTGGTGCCTACAGACATGGGATCATGTAGCAAATGTCAGTCTCTCACTCCTAACCTTCCTCTGAGAAAAGGATCAAAGGACCTTCCAGCTAGCAAAATAATAAACAAACAAACAAACAAATAAATGAGATAACAATTATAACCGTGAATTAATACATGATTGAAAAATCTCCATCCTTCTACCCTTATTCAGGCCCACAGTTTGTTCATGACCCATGCATTCTAGTAACCTGCCCCATAATTTAGGGATAACTTACAGCTCTAACAGATTAAGGCAATACAACACACTTCATGAGCTTGGGTATACCATCAAAGACATGAACAATGATGGTGATCACAATAACAGCTGTGACTTATTAGCATGCTCAGTGCTTGAGATACAGTGTCTCTGTTAATCTTTCCCTGAGGGAAATCACCATCAGTACCACTGTCTACATGAGAAGGCAGATGTTCATACCTAGAAAGTGACTTGGCAAGGGCCAGGCAACTGGTAAGCTAGAGCCTGGCAGTCAGTCTAGCCCTCACATAGCCCCATGTAGCACTTGCCTGCCTTTCTTGGACCCCAGTCCTCCAGGATGTGTCTCCTCACATGAGGAAAGATGTGAGACTCCTGAAGTTATAAAGAGAAATCAAATAAAGAAGATAGTGTTTGGAGGACTTTGAGCTAAGAATCAGCCCCAACTCATCTCTGTCAACCTCTGGGTACAGTATCAGAACACTGTGAGTTGATAATAAATGCTTACTAAGCTAAAATATTTTGCTTAAGTGTGTGCATGTGTGTAGTGTGTGTGTACATGTGTATGTTGTATATTATATGTGTGTAGTGTGTGTGTGTGTGAGAGAGAGAGAGAGTGTGTGTGTGTAAACCAAGGATAGTTCTGCCTTTCTTTAGTGGAGTTTCTTCCGGTTGGAAGGTATGACACATGAACAAAGCATTGTCAAGAACAAGCTTCAGGCTGGCACCACCCCTCTGCTCCTGCCCTACTCCTGCCCAAAGTCCCCATCACCCCGGATCTCTCTGGGCCTGGGCCTGCAGAGAGTGGACCTGCCCAGACAGGGAGGGGCTCCCTGAGTCTGGAAACATCTCACTCTTCTTTCCCCATCTGCCAGCCCAACCTCTAATGAGTGAGGAGACTACTAGGAGAGGCAAGACCATTCAGAGCTGTAGACATTGATCTTGGCCCCCACACACCACCTACATCCACTGGAAGAACAGATGAGAAGAACACAGAATAAGAACACAACAACAGAAGCCCAATATGACACCACCAGATCTAGGGACTCCACACCAGCAAGATCTGAAAAACCCAACACAGAGAATGAAGAATAGATGGACCTCAAAAATTATCTTAGGAAGATGATTGAGACCTTTAAAGAGGAAACAAGAAAATCTCTTAAAGAAATAGAAGAAAAAAAACAAGCAAAAAATTACATGAAATGGAGGAAAAGACAAACCAAAAAAATTCAAGAAATAAACAAATCTCTTAAAGAATCTAAAGAAAGCCAAGAAAAAACAACCAAACAAGTGAAGCACTCGAAACAGTTCAAGGCATGAAAGCTGAAATAAAAACAATAAAGCAAACACAGAATGAGGGGATGCTGGAAATAGAAAGGCTGGATAAACGATCAGGAACTAAAGATGTGAGTATAACCAATAGAATACAATAGATGGAAGAGAGAATCTCAGTTGTTGAAGACTTGATAGAGGATATACAGTCATCAACTAACAAATACCGAACACAAAATAACCAGGAAATATGGGACACCATGAAAAGGCCGAACCTAAGAATAATAGGTATAGAAGAAGGTGACAATACCACTTCACTTCACTGAAGAAATACAGCTCAATACAGAAAACATATTCAACAAAATCATAGAAGAAAACTTCCCCAACTACAGAAGGATATACCTATGAAAGTACAAGAAGCTTACAGAACACCAAACAGACTAGACCACAAAAAGAAGTCCCCTCAACACATAATAATCAAAACACCAAACCTACAGAATAAAGAGAAAATATTAAAAGCAGCAAAGGAAGAAGGCCAAGTAACATATAAAGGCAGACCTATCAGAATTACACCCAACTTCTCAATGGAAACTTTGAAAGCCAGAAGGTCCTGGATAGATATCCTACAAACATTAAGGGAGCATGGATGCCAAGCCAGACTACTGTACCCAACAAAACTTTCAATCACTATAGATGGAGAAAACAAGATATTCCATGATAAACCAGACTTAAACAATACATATCCACAAATCCATCACTACAGAAGGTTCTGGAAGGAAAACTCCAACCCAACAAAGATAACTACACTCACAAAAACACAGGCAATAGATAATCCAATTTTACCAAACACAAAAAGAAACAGGAAGGCAAAATACACACACAATGACACCACCAACAATAAATCCAAAACAAACAAGAACCAACAATCAATGGACATTAATATCCCTCAATGTCAATGGTCTTAACCTGCCTAAAAAAGATACAGGCTAACAGAATGGATAAGAAGACAGAATCCATCCTTCTGCTGTATACACCTCAACTTCAAAGACAGGTGCTACCTCAGAGTAAAGGGTTGGGAAAAGATTTTCCAATCAAATGGGCCCAAGAAATAAGCTGGTGTAACAATCCTAATATCTAACAAATTAGACTTCAAACTAAAATCAATCAAAAGAGATGAAGAAGGGCATTTCATACTCATCACGGGAAAAGTCCATCAAGATGAAGTCTCAATCCTGAACATCTATGCCCCAAATACGAAGGCAATCACATTTGTAAAAGAAACATTGCTAAAGCTCAAATCACACATAAAACCCCACACACTTATAGTAGGAGACCTCAACATCCTGCTTTCATCACTAGACAGGACCACCAGACAGAAACTTAACAAAGAAACAAAGGATCTAACAGAAGTTATGACCCAACTGGGTTTAACAGATATCTATAGAACATTCTATCCAGACACAAAAGAATATACCTTCTTCTCAGTGCCACATGGAACCTTCTCTAAAATTGATCTCATAGTTGGCAACAAAGCAAACCTCCACAGATAAAAAAAAATTGAAATAACCCCCTGTATCTTCTCAGATCACTATGCTATAAAGTTAGAATTCAACAGAAATACAAATTGCAGAAACCCTACAAACTCGTGGAAATTGAATAACATCCAATTACAGCATTCCTGGGTTGAGGAAGAAATTAAAAAAAAAAAGAAATTAAAGACTTCCTAGAATTTAATGAGAATGTAGATACAACATACCCAAACTTATGGGACACTCTGAAAGCAGTGCTAAGAGGAAAGTTCATAGCACTAAGTGCGCAGATGAAGAAACTGGAGAATAGTAACACTAGAGAATTGATAGAACAACTGAAAGCCTTAGAGCAAAAAGAAGCAAACTCACCACAGAGGAGTAGACACCAGGAAATAATCAAACTGATGGCTGAAATCAATAAAGTAGAAACTAGGAAAACATTACAAAGGATCAATGAAATAAAGAGTTGGTTCTTTGAGAAGATCAACAATTAGACAAACCTCTATCCAACTAACCAAAAGGCAGAGAGAGAACATTCTAATTAACAAAATCAGAAATGAAAAAGGGAATATAACAACGAACACTGAGGAAATCCAGAGAATTATCAGGTCATACTTTGAAAACCTGTACTCCACAAAATTCAAAAATCTAAAGGAAATGGACAATTTTCTGGAGAGATATCACTTACCAAAATTAAGCCAAGAACAGATAAGCAGTTTAAATCGACTTATAACCCCTAATGAAGTAGAATCAGTCATCAAAAGCCTCCCAACCAAAAAAAAGCCCAGGGACAGATGGCTTCACTACAGAATTCTTCCAGAAATTCAAACAAGAGCTGATACCAGTACTCCTCAAATTGTTCCACACAATAGAAGCAGAAGGGACATTGCAAAACTCATTTTACGAGGCTACATTCACTTTGATACCCAAGCCACACAAAGATACAACTAAAAAAGAGAACTACCAGTTCAGACCAATATCCCTCATGAACATTGATGCAAAAACACTCAACAAAATATTGGTGAATCGAATCCAAGAACACATCAGAAAAATCATCCACTATGATCAAGTAGGTTTCATCCCAGGGATGCAAGGATGGTTTAACATACAAAAATCCATCAATGTAATCTACCATATAAACAAACTGAAAAAGAAAAACCACATGATTATCTCACTAGATGCTGAAAAAGCCTTTGACAAAATCCAACATCCCTTCATGATAAAGATCTTGGAGAGAACAGGAATAACAGGAACATATCTAAACATGACAAACTCAATATACACCAAACCAACAGCCAACATCAAACTAAATGAAGAGAAACTCAAAGTGATTCCTCTAAAATCAGGAACAAGACAAGGCTTTCCACTCTTTCCATATCTCTTCAATATTGTCCTTGAAGTTCTAGCTAGAGCAATAAGACAACAAAAGGAGATCAAGGGGATACAAATTGGAAAAGAAGAAGTCAAACTCTCACTATTTGCAGATGATATGATAGTCTACAAAAGTGAACAGAAAAACTCTACCAAGGAACTCCTACAGCTGATAAACACCTTCAGCAAAATAGCAGGATACAAAATTAATTCAAAAACAAAATCAGTAGCCCTACTATATACAGATGATAAATGCAATGAGAAAGAAATCAGAGGAACATCACCCTTCACAATATCCACAAGCAACATAAAATATCTTGGGGTAACACTAACCAAAAAAAAGTGAAAGACCTGTACAGTAAGAACTTTGAGTCTTTAAAGAAAGAAATTAAAGAAGATACCAGAAAATAGGAAGAACTTCCATGCTCTTGGAAAGGTAGAATCAACATAGTAAAAAATGGCAATCTTGCCAAAAGCAATCTACAGATTCAATGCAATCCCCATCAAAATCCCAACACAGTACTTCACAGACCTTGAAAGAATAATACTCAACTTTATATGGAAAAATAAAAAAACCAGGATAGTCAAAACAACTCTGTACAATAAAGGATCTTCTGGAGGCATCACCATCCCTGACTTTAAGCTCTATTATTAAGCCATAGTTCTGAAAACAGCTTGGTATTGGCACAAAAATAGACAGATAGACCAATGGAATCGAATTGAAAACCCTGACATTAACCCACACATGTATGAACACCTGATTTTTTTTAAAAAAAAGAAGCTAAATCTATACAATGGAAGAAAGATAGCATCTTCAACAAATGGTGCAGGCACAACTGGATTCTTACATGCAGAAGACTGCAGATAGACCCATATCTGTCACCATGCACAAAACTTAAGTCCAAATGGATCAAAGATCTCAGCATAAATCCAGCCACACTGAATCTTCTAGAAGAGAAAGTGGGAGATATCCTTGAATGAATTGGTACAGGAGACCCCTTCCTGAATATTATACTATTAGCACAAACATTGAGATCTACAATTAATAAATGGGACCTCCTGAAACTGAGAAGCTTCTGTAAGGCAAAGGACACAGTAAGAGAAAATGACAGCCACAGACTGGGAAAAGATCTTCACCAACCCCACATCTGACAGAGGGCTGATCTCCAAAATATACAATGAAGTCAAGAAGCTAGCCACCAAAACACCAAACAATGAAATTAAAAAGTGGGGTGCAGAACTAATTAGAGAATTCTCAACAGAGGAAGTTGAAATGGCTGAAAGACACTTAAGAAAGTTCTCAAAATCTTTGGCCATCAGAGAAATGCAACTCAAAACAACTCTGAGATACCATCTTACACCAGCCAGAATGGCTAAAATCAAAAATACCAATGACAATCTATGATGGAGAGGATGTGGAGAAAAAGGAACACTCCTCCATTGCAGGTAGGAGTGCAAACTTATAAGACCACTTTGGAAATCAGTATGGCAGTTGCTCAGAAAAATGGGAATCAGTCTACCTCAAGATCCAGCAATTCCTCTCTTGGGCATATACCCAAATAATGCACATTCATACAACAAGGACATTTGTTCAACCATGTTCATAGCAGCATTGTTTATAATAGCCAGAGCCTGGAAGCAACCTAGATGCCCCTCAACTGAAGAATGGATAGAGAAAATGTGGTACATTTATACAATGGAGTACTACTCAGCAGTAAAAAGCAATGAAATCTTGAAATTCGTTGGCAAATGGATGGAACTAGAAGAAACCATCCCAAGTGAGGTAATTCAGTCACAAAATGACAAAAATGGTATGTACTCACTCATATATGAATTTTTAGACATAGAGCAAATGATTACCAGCCTACAATCCTCTTCATCAAAGAAACTAGAAAACAAGAAGGACTCTAAGAAAAAAAAAATGCATGGACCCCAGAGAATGGGAAGGGCCAGGATCTCCTGACCTAACTTGGAGCATGAGGGTAGGGGAGAGGTATCGGGCAGAATGAGAGGAGGAGAAGAGGAGGGGAGAGGAGGAAATGGAAGAGCAGAAATGTTGAGTGAGGGGAAGAATAGAGGAGAGCAGGAGGAGAGATACCATAACAGAGGGAGCCATTATAGATCTGAGGAGAGATCTGGCACCAGGGAGATTTCCAGAGATCTACAAGGATGACACGAACTGACAATCTAGGCAATGGTAGAGAGGATACCCTAAATGTCCTTCCCCTATAATGAGACTGATGACTACTTTATATGTCATCCTAGAGCCCTCATCCTTAGTGGCTAGTGGTTAGTGGAAGCAGAGGCAGATACCCACAGATACACACTGAACTGAACTCTGGAACCCAGTTGCAGAGAGGGAGGAATGAAGATCAAAAGACCAGGCTGGTGAAACCCACAGAAACAGCTGGCCTGAACAAGAGGGAGCACATGGACCCCAGACTGCTGTCTGGGAGGCCAGTGCAGGACTGTTTCAGACCCCTGAACATGGATGTCAATGAGGAGGCCTTGGCACTCTATGGGGCCCCTGGTAGTGGATTAGTATTTTTCCCTGGTATAAGAAAGGACTTTGAGACCCATCCCATGTGAAGGGATGCTCTCTCGGCCTCGACATATGGTGGAGGGCCCAGGATGGCATGGTGGACTTTGGGGAGCCCCCATCGAGGGCCCTACCCTCCCTGGGGAGTAGAGGGGGGATGGGGTGGGGGGACAAGTGGGGGATTGGAGGGAGGGTTGGGAGGAGGGGAGGGAGAGGGAGAAGGGATTGACATGTGAAGTAAGCTTGTTCCTAATTTGAACTAATTAAAAAAAAAAGAAAAAGAACAAGCTTCAATGAGCCTTGGGGAAATTGAGAAAAAGTCAGCCTGTCAACAAGGAAAATCCTGTCAGTCATCCATCAAATGTGTTCTGAGTACCTGCAGTATTCCAGACACTGTTGTAAGATGAGGATGGAGAGATGAGGAGCACAGCTTCTTTCAAGTGCTTCATAGTCCTGATGGGAGACTGAGTGAGGTACAAGTGGGGACACAGGGGTGTGTCACACAGTTTCATCAATGACCTAAGAAGGTGTAGAGCTGGGGATGAAAATGTTTGTGATACCCAGCATTCAAGAAGATTAGGCAAGAGTATTGAGAACTCATGGCCAGTTTAAACTGCATAGCAAAACCAAGGAGGGGTGGCTGGGTGTGTGTGTTAAAGAGCACTTACTATTCTTGCAGAGGATCCTGGGTTAATTGCCAGTACACATGTCAGATAGCTCACTACCATCTGTAAGTCTAGTTCTCTGTGGAATCTGTACACATGGGGTGCACATGAACTCATTCAGGCACACACATGCACATAAGTAAAAATAATAAATAAATAAATAGGAAGGAAGAAGCCAGTCAGGAAGCTACTGCACTAGCCTGTGTAAGAGTGGACCGTGCTTTGGGCCAAGAAAGGTGTTAGAAACCAGGTTCCCACCCCCAACCCCAGCCCATCATCACCAGCTGCCACATACGTACCCTTTAAAAGGTCCCTGTCATCATACCCCATCTCTCTGTCTCTCTCCCTCTTTCTTCCTCTCCCCCCCCACCTTGTCCCTTTCATACACACCCCACACAATAAATCTCTTGCATAAGAGAGCAAGGAGAAATTACTAGAAGGCATTTCTTTCAGGATCATTGGATGAGAGAAAGTCAATAATGAAAGGCAATTTGGGTTCCTGTGGTGATGTTTTGCTTATGATCTAATAAATAAAGCTTGCCTGAAGATCAGAGTGCAAAGTTAGCCACTGCCATGGAGACCAGGCAGTGGTGGCACACACCTTTAATCCCAACAGCCACACTAGTTAGCCACAGAGGCCAGAAAGTGGTGGCACACACCTTTAATCCTAGCATTCGGGAGACAGACGCAGATGGATCTCTGTTAGCTCAAGGCCACCCTGAGCTACACGGAACTGAACCAATCTAAGAGAAACAGAGCTCACTCAAAGGTGATCTCAGCACTTAGGATCTCACACCTTAATCCCAGTGCTAGAGAGGAATATAAGGCAGGAGAAGACAGGAGCTCAGTGGAGTCTGAGGTTTGGTAGAGACAGATGAAGTCTGAGAACAGCATTGCCCGTTTGGTCTGAGCCCGTTTGGTAGAGGTGAGAACTCTCTAGTGGCTGGCCACTTTGCTTCTCCGGTCTTCAGCTTTAACCCCAATATCTGTCTCTTGGCTTTTACTATTTGTGCTATATGTTCCTGGGTATTTTAGCCAAATCCACCTGGAAAAACAAGGAGAACTTCTCGCCTCTCCTTCAGGGGAAGGTCAGAACTGAGAAGAATAGTTATTGAAGTAAGAGAAAGTAATTCAAGTTATGAATTGAGAGATGGCCCCTGTGGCAATCAGTGGACTGTTCCTCCAGGCAGTTCCTTGAGGCATCTCAGCTGACTGTAAAAGAGCCAGTGAAAGCTGCTGAGAAGGAACCCAGCTAAGGACTGGACACTGATGGAGACCCTAACCCTTGCCTATTTAGATGGAGTAGCAGGCCTAGAGGACTGGCATGCTTATTGGCTCTCAGTGTGATCAACTGAGAAAAGGATGAAGTGGTAAGAGCAGGCAGCAAAGTAAAGAAGCGAAATTGGAGGTGGGTGGTGGTGGCACAGGCCTTTAATCCTAGGCAGAAGCAAGTGGATCTCTATGAGTTTGAGACCAGCCTGGTCTATAAGAGCTAGCTCCAGGACAGCCTCCTCCAAAGCCACAGAGAAACCCTGTCTCAAACAAACAAACAAACAAACAAACAAAAAACCCAAACAACAACAAAACAAAACAAATAAAAAGAAATGAAATTTTAGTGTGATGGCTTGCAGAACCAGCACTTTGGAAGCCAAGGTAGGAGACTTCTGGAATAGACAAGGATGAAGAGGAAGCAATTCTTATATAATTTCATAGGTGTGGGCAATGGAGTTGAGCCTGTAGAGGTAAAAGATAATTATGCATGAGGGAGGAAGGACTTGTGGGAATGGTATCCTTCAGAGGCCTTGGGAACTGGCTGGGCTAGATGGGACCACTGGTAAAAAGAGAGGACAGGCATGAATGTTACTCGATAAGTGGGCATTCCCTTCTGGTTGCTTTTTGTCCTGCTTCAATTGAATGTGATCAGAGTGGCTTTCTTCTGTATTTAAATGCATATTTTTGTTTTTTTCTTTTCTTTTAACATCTGTAAAATTGGAGGAAATCTCAAAAATCATTGGAGTGTTAGTTGTTGGTATTCCCCTCCTTTTTTTTCTGGAGACAGGATTTCTCTGTGGCTTTGGAGGCTCTCCTGAAACTCACTCTGTAGACCAGGCTGGCCTCGAACTCACAGAGATCTATCTACCTGCCTGTGCCTCCTGAGTCCTGGGATTGAAGGAATGTGCCACCAACAACCCCGGCTTCATGGAGAAATTTTCACATTTAAGGTTGTTACAGGGGGCTGGAGAGATGGCTCAGAGGTTAAGAGCACTGACTGCTCTTCCAGAGGTCCTGAGTTCAATTCCCAGCAACCACGTGGTGGCTCACACCATCTGTTATGAGATCTGGTGCCCTCTTCTGGTGTGCAGATATACATTGAAGCAGAATGTTGTATACATAATAAATAAATAAAATTTTTTTTTAAAAAAAAAAAAGAGCTTGTTCCAGTAGGTGAGTAATAGGACATCACCACTGTTCTACACTGTAGAGGAAAAAATGGGGCGAGGGGACTGGACACTATGCTCACCTTGTTGGATGGTCAGGGAGAGGGATGCCAACATTTCCAGTAAAAAGCCCTGGACCGGAGCGAGCACTGCAAAAGAGATATAGTCTAGCCTCTGCTGGACCAGGTGCAGGGGAGGGTGGAAGGGAGGATGACCAAATAATACGAGTTGCTGCACAGCTGCTCTGTAAAATGATGGTTCTTCCTCCCAGGTATGTGCAACACCAGATCAAGGCCACAGTTGCCTTACACCTGTGATGGAGCAACAGACCTGCCTCAGAGACCAGCACTTACTCACTTCACACCTGAAAAGGTCTAAAGACTTGCCTCAGAGACTAGCACTTCCTCCTGAGCCTCCTGAGTCAGATACAGCCCCACATCCTGTGTGGTTAAAAAAAAAAAAAAAACCCTGGAAAGTCTGAAGGTCTTCGGGGAAGGCCTGTGTCACGGCAGAGCTCCTGAGTTCCTTCTCCAGGCTGGCTTCACCTTCTTCTTCTCCTCGGGTGGGTAGAGATGAGACCCCATCTTCTGTTTCCACAGCCTGAGTGTAAGAAGGATCTGGGTGGTTCCTTTTGTCTGTTTATTCCTATAAAAAGTAGCTGAGGGTTGGAGGTATAGATCAGTGGATAGAGTGTTTCCACCGGTATACAGGAAGCCCCCCCCCCCCCCGCCCCATCCCCAGCAGTTCTCAAACCAGATATCATAGGGAATAACTGGAATCCTAGTGAAAGACTCCCGGAGGCTCAGGCCCCCAGGATCTCAGTCCAGGACCTCGATGATCCCAATCACAGGTTGGAAGTGGAAACTTGATGCAAACAGCAAGAGGTTTTATTGCAGTTGTTTAACGAGCTAACCCCATGTTAGCTTGGGCCTTTCATCCATCCACCATGGCGGATTATGGCTAGGAAAGACGCTGTGAAGCCACAGCATAGAGATCTTATAGGAGAGCGTAAGGGGAGTGTCTAGGGGTTACGCACAGGCTCAGGACTGGTATGCCTCCAGGCTTGTTGATTGGTCAACTGGTTGTTATGGCACATAGGCCCACCCAGGGTGATTGCTATGCTCTGCACATCATTGCTTGCACTTGTCTATAAAGCACATCTAGAGTCATAAAGCATAGCACCACCAGCTAACTTCTGATTGGTTCCTTGCCACGAGGCAGGCATCTGACCTGTTAGTGACCAAGGCAAGGTCAGACAAGCACGTGTTAGGCTGCCATGGCTGCCGAAATGGGGAGCTGATCCCTTCACCAGCACCCAGGATGCAGAGGCAGAAAGATTAGAAGTCATGAAGGAACCGGCTTCCCTTTTGGCAGCCATAACAGCCGAACACGTGCTTGCCATAAACCTGCCTTGGTCACGTAGAGGTCAGATGCCTGTCTTGTGACAAGGAACCAATCAGAAGTTAGCTGGTGGCGCTATGCTTTACGACCCTGGGTGTGCTTTACGGACAAGCGCACGACAATGACGTAGAGAGCATAGCAACCACCCTGGGAGGGCCTATGAGCCATAACAACCAGTTGACCAATCAACACAGGGCAAGTCCTCCAAGCCTGGAGGCACACCAATCATGAGCCTGTGCGTACCCCTAGACACTCCCCTTACGCTGCCCTATAAGATCTTTGGGGAGACCTTAGGAGCCGTCTTTTTCTAGCCGTCTGCCATGGCGGGTGGGTGAAAGACCCGAGCTAACATGGGGTTAGTTCGTTAAATTACAATAAAGCCTCGTGCAGTTTGCAGCAAGCTCTCGAATCCGCCTGGTGATTGGGGTGACCGTGAACCTGGCCTGAGACCCCGGATACTTGAGTTTTCGGGGGTCTAACAGTCAAAGGCCATCCTTAGCTATGTCAGAGACCAGCCTGGGCTAAAAACATAACAAAAGTAGTACTGATACTCAATTAGGGATAAACACAGACGAAGTCTTTGTTCTGGGGTTTGTATGGATTCACAAACATGCATTAATAAAATAATACTAGTTTTAAAAATTTCACTTAGATTATTATTTTTTTCAAGACAGGGTTTCTCTGTGTAACCACCCTGGCTGTCCTGGTACTTGCTTTGTAGACTAGGTTGGCCTTGAACTCACAGAGATCTGCCTGCCGAGATTAAAGGCATGGGCCAGAACCGCACCATCATTTCAATCGATGAACTCTGGGGCCAAACCCTATTCGAAGCACTCTACAAATATTAGCTCTTGTCATTTGTTCAATAATTTGAAAACTAAGCACTGCTGAGACACTAGAAGTTAGACTTCTTGGTAGACAGGCAGGGAGAGGACATGGTGGGGTAATAAAGGTGCTAAACTTCCAAGATGTCTGGCTTCTTCCTCACCCTCCTGAGCTGAGACAAAAGCCTGCCAGTTTAAAACAAAGGCCCTGTGGGCTTTTGTCTCCAACAAAACAGGCCCCCTACTGATGGATGGGCTCAACAAGTTTGAGACCAGATCTGGACATGTTACAGTAGGGTTGTAATGTCCAATCAACCATCCTATCTTTCTTCAAAGTGACCAACTCTAAATTAGGGGAGGAAGACTCTTCAGAGACATAAAAATCCCCAGCCCTTAGGAAACTGAATTTTTTGGCTTCCTGAGTCTTCACCCCCCCACCCCCATCCTGCTCTGCAGAGGGTCCTTCTCTGTTTCCTGCTGCTTTTGCTGCCTCAACGCAATGAACACTTTTCTCTAACTGCTGATTCGGTCTGAGTTGTTTGAGATTCCTCTGCTGCTACCTGTTGCACTGAGATTTCTCCTGCCTTTTAGTTTCTTAATTGGCAGAAAAGAGAAAGAAAGAGAGGGGGGAGGGGGAGAGGGAGAGAAAGAGCGAAAGAGAGAAAGAGAGAGAGAGAAAGAAAGAACCGGATAAAGCCCCTTAGACTATATGGATATGGTGATCGTCATTCTAAGTAGGAAAACCAGAGGTTCAGATAAGCTACTTGTCTGTTCCAAGGACACAGAGCTCAAAAACAGGGATGGTATTATTAAGTTAAGTGGGAGCAATTTTCTTCAGTAATCCCAGCTACTAACTAGTGTGGTTCAACCGCGTTTTGGTTATTCTGTCCATCACAGTTATCCTAAAATAAAACTGCTTTTGGGAGCCTGGGTGACTCATCAAGGGAGGGGCAGCTTTGAAGACTGGACAAGCAGCAGCTTTGAAGACTAGACAATTTGGAGAGCCTGCAGGGCATTGAGTAATGAGCACTTCAGTCCTGCAGAGTCCTGACCTCATCCCAGCTTCCCGATCTGGCTCCTCAGGCTTGCCCTGGCCTCACTCACGGTTTCTGGTGCTTTTATTCTGGCTTCCCATGCAGTCCCCTTGGAGGGTGTATGTTAATCTTCTTTGGCTCCGCAGCTGTGTCACTGCCCCCCCAGCGAAACTCAAACTGGCCGGAGATTGCTTCCAGGAAAAATGCCAGAAATATGTCAAGGTGAGGAAGAGAAGGTGAGAATTTGGAAATGAACTTTTCGGGACAGAACAGCTCTGGATGGCAATGATGCCTGTCCACTCTGGCCTCTCGGACACACTCTGGTTTTGCCGTAGGTTTCTCTAAGGGCCCCTGAGCTCTTCAGGACTCAGCACTTTCACTATAACAGCAGATGTGGCTTGCTGCTTTCCACTTCACTGAGCCCATTTACAGTCCAGACCTCTGCTTCAACAGCAATGTAGGAGGTACCCTGGGAGAACAAAGATGCTTCCTAGATGATCTTCAAAGCTACCAGTTATAGTGTTAGACACGAACATTCCTCACCCCTGGTGAGTCATATGCATTGCTAAGGTTTGGTTCACTTAGGAATCACTGGGCTGAAACATTCGTAACTGGACATTAGTGCTGAGAACTCCAGACACGCCCAGGACACTTTCCCGCTCTCAGAGGAGCTGGGTAAGATAGGTTCTTAGCCAGTACCTGGCTATTTTTCCAGAACATGGAATACAGCTATTTGCTGTTGGGGGCCCTTAGGGGGAAAAATAACAGTAATTTCCCACCCAGTGAAATAAAAATCAAGTGCTTTTCTTATGTGCAAAAAAGAATTGCATGGTATCTTCTGTTAACTCAAACATTTTGTGTTGCACATAGGGAATGCTTATTCAAAAAATTAGCATCTACTTTTTAAAGTCATTTATGAATCATGCTTCTAACAAGAACCAAATGCTACCCTTTGTTTCTAAGGCGGTAGCAGAAATTAAGTTAATACATTGTTGCCTTTTCTTATTGCAATCATTCTTCTCATTTTAAAATTGTTACATTTTCTGAGTTAGACAGTCGTGAACCTTGGCCTTTGTAAATAGGACAAATTTTGGTTTTGGTAGAGAGGAACAGATCAGGGTTGGTGGGTGATCTAGACTGAAAACCAGGCTGACGTCAAAGCAATTTCACTGCCTGCTCCCTGGGACCCTTTCCCCCTCCTTTGCATGCACAGCAAGGCCCCAAAGACTTTCCTTCCCACTTCAGACACTTCCTTCAAATGTTAATGAGTACCTCACAAAAGCAAAACAGGACCAAACTGGTTTCTGGTCCTTGGAGCAGCTGGCAATTATCACTCTCCACCTCTTCCCTGAGTTTCCCAGACTCCCTTTCCTCTGTGTCTTCCTCAGCTGTCTTCAAGGAGCCCCTGCTGTCACTCTAGTGTCCCTCTGCTGTCTGGTGCTTGATGTCTTTCACATCACTTCCAGACATGCCTTGGAATATTGCCAGGTCTCTTTTCAGGAGCCTTTGTCTTTGTAGTCACAGCAGTGATTCCAGGCAAACCCCAGCTGCCCTCATCTCTGTTAGTCCCAGTGGGAATGCCCGTGGGTCCTTGCAATACTCAGTTCAGGTGGATGGTGCTGTGCCCTCTTAGAGTTGACAAAACTGGTTCTCTGGATGATGAAATTACCCTACCATGGCCAGACAACTAATAAGTGACAGAGCAAAGATTCAACTCAGGACTGTGGAATCCATTTTCCAGGTTCTGCCGCCTTACCACATGGTCCTTTCTAGAGGGAGGCAGCATTTCTGATTGTAAGTGGCAGGGAAAACTGAGCCAGGAAGAGAATAGGGCCTATGGAATGATCCAGAGGCCCAGGAAAAAAAAAAAAAAAAAAAAAGACCAGCCTTGCCTAAAGGCATTGGTGGTAAACACCTTTAATCCCAGCACTTGGGCAGCCCGAGGCAGGTGAATCTCTTTGAGTTTGAAACCAGCCTGATCTACCTATGAGAGCTAGTTCCAGGACAGCCTCTAAAGCCACAGAGAAACCCTGTCTTGAAAAACAAAACAGAGAGAGAGAGAGAGAGAGAGAGAGAGAGAGAGAGAGAGAGAGAGAGAGGCCCGGTAAACTCAAGAGAGATCTCAAATCTCTCCCTGAAGGCTGGGGGTGGGGTGAGGTTGTGGCTCAGTTGATAAGAGTCCTTGCCTAACCTGCACAAAGCTTGGAGTTAAATCCCCAGCACCAGGTAATCCCAGTGTTGAGGGGTTCCTTTGTAATCCCAGCACTTATGAAGTGGAGGCATGAGGATCAGAAGTCAAGGTTCTCCTAGCTACATTATAAATTAGAGGCCAGACTGGGCTACATAAGAACTTGTGAAAACAAACAAACAAACAAACAAACAAACAAAACCAAAGAACAAAAAACAAAGAGATAAACAAAAAAAGCAGCCAGTTCTCTTAATTGCAGAGCCATCTCTTCAGCCCTCTGGCAGATCTTAAAGATGATGGTGTAACTACCCCCCCCCCGCCTCCCCAGGGGTGCAGAGGTTGACTAGGAGTCACAGGAGGATTTGCACAAAACCAGTAAACTATTTAAGATCAGCTTGATTGCTTTCTCTCTCCTTCCTTCCTTCCTTTCTTTTTTTCCTTCCTTCTTTCCTTCCTTCCTTCCTTCCTTCCTTCCTTCCTTCCTTCCTTCATTCTGTAAGACCCCCGGAAGCTCAGGCCTCCAGGATCTCAGCCCAGGATCGAGGTCACCCCAATCACCAGGCAGATTCCAAAGCTTGATGCAAACTGCATGAGGCTTTATTGTTGTTTAACGAGCTAACCCCATGTTAGCTTGGGTCTTCCATCCATCCACCATGGCGGATAGCTAGAAAAGACAGCTCGAACCGGCTGCATACAGATCTTGTAGGGCAGCGTAAGGGGAATGTCTAGGGGTACGCACAGGATCAGGATTGGTGTGGCTCCAGGCTTGGAGGGTTTGCCCTGTGTTGATTGGCCAACTGGTTGTTATGGCCCATAGGCCCTCCCAGGATGGTTGCTATGCTCTTCATGTCATTGCTGTGCACTTGTCTGTAAAGCACACCCAGAGCTGTAAAGCATAGCGCCACCAGCTAACTTCTGATTGGTTCCTTGCCATAAGGTAGGCATCTGACCTCTTAGTGACTAAGACAAGGTCAGACAAGCACGTGTTCGGTTGTTATGGCTGCCGAAATGGGGAGCTGGTCCCTTCATTTCCTACCCCCCTTTTGTCTTTCATTTGTTCTGACAGGGTCTCATGTAGCCCAGGCTGGCCTCTAGCTTTCCCTGGAGCTGAGGATAACCTCAAAGTTCTAATTCTCCTGCCTCTACCTCCCAAGTGTTAGAATCACTGTACTGGGTGGGTGTGCCGCCCTCACCCAGTTTATGCTGTGCTGAGGATCCAATTCAAGGCTTCACTTATGCTAAGCAAGCACTCCACCAACTGAGCCACATCCCAACCCTTTATTTGTCTACTTGAAACAGGGTCACACTACCCAGGTCTAGTTGACCTGGGACCTACCATGATCTAGCTTGGCCTCCCAGATACAGGGAGAGATTACAGGCTTGTCCCACCATTCCTGGGTCCTTCAGGTCAGCTTTGGTATGCTCTTTTGGTATGGTTAGTTACAACAATAATGGCAATGCCTTGCATTTTTGTAGTGTTCTCTCATGGTTTCCCAAAAACTTCTTTGAATGCTTTGTGTCATTATCATTGCTTCCAAACAGGTTAAGAAGCATGGTGTTAATGTCACCACATCAGTAAAAGAGAAAGAAAGAGACAAGGGAAGGTGCCAGGCAGGAGGGGGTTTATTGAGGGCCAGCATTCTCAGAATCTGATCCCTGTTGTGTGTCCAATAAGTACCCAGGGCACAGGGATGCCTGGCTCCATTCTAGCTCCAGAGGTACATGCACTATAGAAAGTAATTCTGTTAACTAAAGATTCATAGGGTGTTCTTCACTATTTACACATTTTAGTTTATCTCTATAGAAGATCTCCAGCCAGTGTGGTCCCATGCCAATCTTAGCACTCCAAAGGCAGAGTTGGGAAAAATCACTCAGCCTCACATCAAGCTCCAGGCCACACTGGCTATGAAACAAAACATGCTACGAAGATGTGAGAGGAACACTCCTACTCATTGTGTGTAGTCTTATAAGTGAATCCATTGTTCCCGGAGGGCCACACACACAAGAGAAGGGGAAGGGACCAGCTCCCCACTTCCATAGCCATAACAGCCTAACACGTGCTTGCCTGACCTTGCCTTGGTCACTAGGAGGTCAGATGCCTGCCTCGTGGCAAGGAACCAATCAGAAGTTAGCTGGTGGCGCTATGCTTTACAGCTCTGGGTGTGTTTTACAGACAAGTGCACAGCAATGACGCACAGAGCATAGCAACCACCCTGGGAGGGCCTTTGGGCCATAACAACCAGTTGACCAATCAACGCAGGGCAAATCCTCCAAGCCTGGAGCCACATCAATCTTGAGCCTGTGCGTACCCCTAGACACTCCCCTTACGCTGCCCTATAAGATCTCTATGCCATAGCTTCGCAGTGTCTTTCCTACTTATCCACCATGGTGGATGGATGAAAGGCCCGAGCTAACATGAGGTTAGCTAGAAAAAACAAACAAACAAACAAACAAACAAAAAACTGCAATAAAGCCTCATGCTGTTTGCATCAAGCTTTCAACTCTGCCTGGTGATTGGGGTCATTTCGGTCCTGGACCAAGATCCTGGGGGCCTGAGCCTCTGGGGGTCTTTCAAAGGCAACATTTCTTTTATCTATGAGAATCTGAGAAAGGGGCTAGCCAGGAACCACTGTAGCAGAGGGTGTGTCTGTGGTCCCTGCCAAGCTCTAAATAGGGAAATTGTATGCTGTGTAAATATTTTGATATTAAAATGCCCCCCAACTTTTCCACAGTGAGCCATGCTCTGCCCCCACTGCATGCTGGACACTCACAGAAGGCTTTCTTAGGAAAATAGGCAGGCCATGATAGGAGGCTGGATAGTCCAACAATGTTTATCTGCATGCCTGAGACAGAGAACCCAGTAGAGGCTTCCACGGTTCCAGTCTGGCACTGGGGGCCTGGACGGTCACTGGCACCGAGTTCACGTGGAAAGGCTGAAGAAGCTGGAGTCTGGGGTCAGTGGAAGATGGCGGCCACAGCAAAAGAGGCTGTTGTTTAGAAAGAAGGAAGGCAAGCCTGCACACCATTCCTATTCTTCAGCATGCTTTTCTTTCTTTCTTTCTTTCTTTCTTTCTTTCTTTCTTTCTTTCTTTCTTTCTAAAAATCTGGGCAGCAGTTTGGAAGTTTCTGACTACATCCATCCAAGTCACTGAACACTGTAGAAATGAGACACCCTGCAACACATAGGAGCACTTCACCAATCCTAGACATTTCTCAATCTAGTCACTGGCAACCGGGACCAACTTGCACACTCCCCTCCCTCAAGGACTACAGATCTACCTACCTCTGCTGACTTTGAAGTCATCAGGTTGCAGCATAATGACTGCCTGTGCTCTTCACTCCATCATGCACTTATTTCAGTAAGTAGTCCTTGATTCAGAGGTCGCCAGCTGACTGTTGTGGAATATTAAGATCCATTACATCTGTTTATGCTGTGGAACATTTGTTTAATGATGCAATGATGTAGTGCATTCTTTTATGTTGCATTTGTTTTAACTCTGTGAAGCTGTGCTACTTTGCCTCCCTAAATACCTGATTGGTCTAATAAAGACCTGAACAGCCAATAGTTAGGCAGGAGAAAGGATGGGTGCAGCTGGCAGACAGAGAGAATAAATAGAAGGAGAAAAAGAGAGAAGAAAAGATCTAAGAGGATCAAGGAGGAGGCCACCCAGCTACACAGCAAACTATGGAGTAAGAAGTAAAGAAAGATATATAGAAACAGAGAAAAACAGTGACAAAAGATAGATGGGGTAATTTAAGTTAAGAAAAACTGACTAGAAACAAGCCAAGCGAAGCCTGGGCACTCATAAGAAAGAATAAGCCTCTGTGCGTGATTTTTTGGGAGCTGGGTGGCGGGTGCCCCAAAAGAGTCAGAGTGAAAAGCAACTGACAACAGATGGCTCTGAGGAGGGAGCCAGTTCTGCTCTGCACAGCAGGAACATTTGCAGCTCTACCACCCATGAGGTCATGACTGACTGCTACCACATAGCTCCTGTCAAAAGTCCCGACCCAAATATGACAGTCTCCCCTAACTGTTTTCCTTAAAAGTATTTTCTCCAGGGGGGCTGGTGAGACGGTTCAGCAGATAAAGGAACTTGCTTCAAGGACTGACCACCTGAGTTCTTTCTCTGGAATCCACATGGTGGAGGAAAGAACAAACTCTCACATCCTACTTTGACCTCTAAATGAATGCCAGGACACAGTCAGCATCACAGACTCACATATGCATGCGAATATGTGCACACAATAAATGTAAAAAATATTCTACTTTATATGGCAGAAAAAAATCCAAGTTTAAAAATTAAGAAAACTGGGAGCTGGAGAGATGGCCCAGTGGTTAAGAGCAGTGGCAGCTCTTCAAGAGGACCCGGGTTCAATTCCCAGCATCTACATGGCAGCTCACAGCTGTCTGTACCTCCAGGGGATCTGGTATCCTTACACCAAATCACATAAAATAATGTTAAATAAAGTATAAAAAAATTAAGAAAACTGGGCCTAAAGAGATGGTTCAGGAGTAAAGAATACTTGTTCTTTCAGAGGACCCAGGATTCGTTCCTAGCAATATGGTGGCTAGAAATGTCTGTAACTCCAGTTCCAGGGATCCTATGTCCTTTTCTGACTTCTGTGGACACCTGGAAAGTATGTAGTGCATAGACATACTTGTAGGCAAAACATTCATACACATTAAATAAAATAAATATATGTATTTTTAAAAGCTGAGGGTAAGCCGGGCATTGGTGGTACAGGCCTTTAATCCCAGCACTCGGGAGGCAGAGGCAGGAGGATCTCTGTGAGTTCGAGGCCAGCCTGGTCTCCAGAGCGAGTGCCAGGATAGACTCCAAAGCTACACAGAGAAACCCTGTCTCGGAAAAAAAAAAAAAAAAAAGCTGAGTATAGTGGTGAATGTCTTTAATCCCAGCACTTGGAAGGCAGAGGCAGGCAGATCTTTGTGAGTTGGAGGCCAGCCTGATCTACAGAGCCAGTTTTAGGATAGCCACAGCTACACAGAGAAACCCTGTCATGAAAAACAGCAACAAAAATTATTATTATTTTTTTTTTCGAGACAGGGTTTCTCTGTGTAGCTTTGGAGCCTGTCCTGGCACTCACTCTGGAGACCAGGCTGGCCTCGAACTCACAGAGATCCACCTGCCTCTGCCTCCCGAGTGCTGGGATTAAAAGGGTGCGCCACCAATGCCCGACAAAAATATTTTTTTAAATAAAGAAAACCCAAGATCATAAGTCTGGAAATAGTTGGCCACTAATGCCAGAAATAATTATCATGGGAGATTATTTTTGGGGGTAATGATGTCATTATCAGTTCAGTCTTTGGCTGTCATCCAGATCTCTCAGCTCCAGTGTATATGCAAGTCAGGAAATGTTAAGTGAAGGGGGCACGTCTAGCTTCTAAGTACCTTCCAGCTCTAAGGATCTGTAAGTTTAAGAAAGCCAACACCCAGAGGGATGGCTAGAGGCATCTGAGAGAAGGCACACTAAGCAGGAGGTATCCTGTACAGAGGAATGGGGGGAGGCATACTTGGCCTAGAAACCAGTGAGGAAAGAAATATTAGAAGATAAGACCATACACTGTGTGTATGCAAATCAGGGGAGAGAAAGCATGAGTTTACCTGTGAAATTTTGTGTTTTATGCAGACAGAAGTGGGGAACACTTTAATTCTCCAAGGAAGTGAACTGTTTTGGTAGCCATTTCAACAGATTCACTCTAACTGCTACACTGAGGGAAGACCAATGGAAGCAGACAGTTAGAGCAGAAAGGAAAGAGCACAGCCACCAGGCTAGTGTAATAATATATTCGGGAAGGAGACAATCACTACTTGGTTATGATTTCAAGTAGAATTGCTGGTAGATCAGATATGAAACCTAAAATGGTCAGGGACAAAGCAAGGTCTTTCTATCTGAAGAGCCAGAGGGGTGGAGGCACGATTTGAAGTGATGGGAAGATTTACAAGGAAAGACGAGGTGCTGGCAGACACAAGAGCAGCCTGTAGATAGATCTAAAGGATGCTAGATGAATGGGTTATGTCTGTAGGGGAGAGATCTAGAGTCGAAAAAGAAATTTGGAGTTAATATATGGACAGTACTTAAGACCACAGGACTGGATGCATCAATTGGGGAAGTAATTTAAGGATGATGAATCCAGGGTCACTACACTATAGAGGGATCAGTGGTGTGATCAGACACCAGTCGAGAAACAACTTTGAAGTGTTCAGTGAGGAGAATCAAGGGCAGACCCGGCCTGGGGAGGTCAATTGTATCGTTTCTGCAGTTAGGTTGGGTATTGGGAGCCTGAGAAGTGACTGTAGGGTTAATGGGTAGAAGTCATTGCTATCCTTGTCCCTCGTGTATGCTTGATAGAGGAGTGAATGAAGAGAACAAGCTTTTCCTCCAGCTAGACCTGACTGGGCCCCACAAGTTCAGGAACTTCATCTCTCCAGGAAGAGACAGATGTGTTTGACAAAGAAATGCAGGATTCCATTTCATTTCACACCTTTTTGCTCATGCTCTAAATGTCCTCATCAAGGTATAGGGAGTGAGAAAAAAACCAGGAAGTCCCATGTCTCTGGCAATTAGGCAGTCATGAGTTAGCTATGTCCTTAGTCTTTCACAGCCTCATACAATACCTCAAGCCTTTCCAGGTAAATGAATCAAAAAACCACCAAAAAACAAAAATAACAACAACCCCCCCAAAAAAACAAAAAAAAAAACAAAGAGCAAAAAACTTGACCTCAAAATTTGAGAAAAAACACCTGCAAACTGACTTTTATGAAAGTAGTTCATTTTGGCAGCTGGAAGAAATCACATTTATTTATTATTGTGGTGGGGTTGAAGATGAAATCCAGGGCTTTGAGTATGTAGGTGAGTTCTTTGCCTCTGAACTACATTCCCAGACCAAGAAACCATATTCTTGAGATTATTAACTAATAGCATTGTTCACTAAAACCACTTATTGGAAATTTTGGTGATTCAGACTATACAATGTCAGTGAATCTTGAAAGTAGCTAGAAGCCACAAGTGGTTCTCTGAAGAGAGGTGGATTTCTCACTGAAGACAATCACCAAACAGCAGCTCTCTCTGTGCCAGGCACCATGCTCACAAAACGTCATAGGCATTTAAGAAACTAAATCCTCACAGCCACCGTACAAGGGCCATTATCATACCCAGACATCAGATGCAGTCCTGATAATTATAGTTGGACTATATAGACTGAAGGGACATCAGAGATTAATTGGGTATCTCTTTTCTGGAGTGGCCTGGTTTCCTTTCAGAACAGGACTCTGCTAAGTATGCTTAGCATTTTCCAAACTGAGGTGGGTCAGGTCAGGGAAAGGGTGTTGTAAATGACTGTCCTGGGACAACAGCATACATCAGGACAGCTAATAGACACCTCAGGGTGTGTGCTTCCTTGAGTAAAGATGTAAGTTCCCACGTTCCTTCCCAGACTCGGAGAATTGACCTTCCAGAGAAGGGACTTGAACCTTACCATAGAAAGGGCACCAAGAGGACTTTCTTTGCTAATCATGCAGGGTCATACATGTACAAATGTACACATACACACATATACACACATACACTAAATAAATGTAAAGAGAAGGCATTAAAATACTGACCTGTGGTTTGCTTCCTCTCCCCCCACTTCTGTTTGTTTGTTTTATTTTGCTTCCAAAAGGGTTTCTTTGTGTAGCTCTATTTGTCCTGGAAACTCACTCTGTGGACCACACTGGCCTCGAACTCAGAGATCTGCCTGCCTCTGCTTCCGGAATGCTAGGATTAAAGGCATGTGTCATCATACCTGGCCACTTTCCCCCATTGATTGGTGTGAGGGATGTTTAGGTTAGTATAGACTCTGCTGATTTTAGAAGTCAGTTTTCTGAAAAGTGGGCCTTGTAGTCACACCAAAGCTATCATACAGGAAGTGTGACAGATACTCCTGAGAGAAAGGAAAGAGAAAGAACTTTTTGTTCTACATTATATCAGAACCACTGTTTTATCCTTATGGGTGTCATTAAATGAGACAAAATGTGAATCCCATTTCAAAAGGAGGAATCAAAACATAGAGCGAATAATTTATCAAAGGTCACAGAGGTGCAAATGGGGAGTGGAGCTAGACTCTACCCAAGGGCTACACACAGGAAGCTAAGTTCCACTCATATTCCCAAAACATAAAGACCCATCAGAGATGTTCCATTAAAGAGAATTGTCTCATCCCTTGGGCTGCTTTCTCTGGTCATTCCCAGTGTGTGTGTGTGTGTGTGTGTGTGTGTGTGTGTGTGTGTGTGTGTGTGTATGTGTCTTGGGATGAATATTTTATCTGTCCATAAGCATTCTATTTTCATGGCCTATTCTGGATCATTTGCTTTTCTTCCTTTTATTTCTATGCTTGTGTGAGCCCCTCTGTAGGGCCAGAAGGAACAAGCAGAAGACTAACCATACATTGGCTATGTTGAGGAAGTGTGACTCAGACCTTTCATCAGATAGAAACTCCATTCTACACACTTACAGGATACAGGGGTAATCATTTGGTTGATGGATGTGCAGATATGAATTACTGTCACTGGTGATGACTGAAAGGTTCAGGCTTTAATGCTGATCAGCTATATCTCTTTAAGAGACAGACCCCGCTCCCTGACAACAGTCAGGGCATGCACAGGGATGTGCCATCACCACGTCACCCACCATGCATGCGTGAGGACTCTGGGCATTCGTGGAACCTCAGTGCACATGCGCAGTCTTCCCTTTAAAAGTTCCAACTTCCCTGCTGCTGTCTCTCTCTTCGTCTGCTTCTCTCTCTCTTCTCCCACCTACACACTCTCTCTGCCTCTCCTGTTCCTCTTCTCTCTTACTCCCTCTACTCTGCCGGGCCCGTATAATAAACTGGTTAATATGTCTGTCTCATCATCCACCTCTTTCCTCTTTTTCTTTACATCTAATTTAAACAAAAACCCAACAATGGGCTCAGTCAAGACTCCTGAGAGGATTATATAGAGTCAATCTAATCCTTCACTCTGGCATGGACCCCTTCTGCAACGTGCCAGGTGGATGTCCTCAAACCTGGGACAAATAGCAACCACTCTGCCTTTCTGCTGCTACCCCTGTGGTAATCTCATAGAGCTGTCCAGGACTGCAGCCGGCCCTTTCAACGTTGAACTGAAATCACCCTCCCCTACTCTGCACTCTATGGGATCCTCTTTTGCATCCGAATCCTTCCAGTATCTTCTCTGTTATTTGAACCTCAGTTTAAATGAACAATGGTAAGCTTTGATTTATTCTAACTTTTACTTATTTTTGAGATAGGGTCTTACTAAGCCCAGCTGGCCTCTAACTCTTTATGCTCCTGCCTCCATCTCTGGAGTACTGAGAGTACAGGTCTGTGCCACCACACCTAGCATTTGTTCTTCTATTTAAAGAGTAAGTTTAAAGCGATGCATCACTAGCATGATAAAGGCATGCGCACCTGTCTCCAATCCCTCTCCTGTCCCTGTGTGTGTCCCTGCAGTGGAGATCAACTCTGGTCCATGGACATGCTCAGCACATGTTCTATTACTGAGCTACATCCCCAAACCTCAGACTGAATGCCCTGAGCTCCTGTTTCCTCCCACCTTCCATCAGGCTCTCTGCCCAGGCATGTCACTCCTGTCTCCACCTCCCTAGTGCTGGGAGTAGAAGAGTAGAAGAGTGTGACTCCCAAGTGCTGGGATCAAAGGTGTGAGTTCTGTTTCTCTTTTAGGCAGATTCATTCTCATTTAGCTCAGGGTGGCCTTGAACTCACAGAGATCCATCAGCCTCTACCTCCCGAGTGCTGTGTGCCATCACGGCCTGGTCTCTGTGGCTAACTAGTGACTTAGGTCTGCACTCTGATCTTCAGGCAAGGTTTATTTGTTAGATCACAGACTATCTCACAACACTTGAGCTTGAATGTGAAGAACATTTACAAACTGTGCTTATGAACTGTGTAACTTGAGGCAACAAACTTTCTAAGATCCATTTCCTGTTCTGTAAAATGGGAAGATGGAGGATTGAGCATATAGGATGCAGTGGGCATTAGATAAGCTAACATTACTGAACCATTGGCATTTAGTACTCAAGGGTTATTTCAACCCATATTCCATGAGCTCTAGCTCATGAATCCAGGTTTGTTCAAAGACATTGGTCAACAGGCTTCCTACCCTTTGGATGATGTCCACAGCAGTCTGCTTTGCTTCTGCTCAACCAAAAACTCACTGGCAGCTATGCTGGTGGCACAGGCTGTCAAGTAGGAGGTTGAGGCAGGAGAATAGCCACAAGTTTGAGGGCAGGTGGGTGCGGGAGAGGGAGAAATGTTTCGCAAAAAGCCAACCAAGACAAGAATCAACAAAACAAAAACCAAAAATCTCCTTGCATTTCAGACCCCGTACTGCCCATTACACCACAAAGCCTTCCACACCAATTCCTGAAGACAAAGGCAGTGAGTGAGCTTAGGCTTTCTAACATTCACAAGAGGTGAGAGAGGATGACCTCACCGGCCCTCTGAAGTAATTAAAGGTTAAAGGTAGTTTTGGACACATCGCCCAGGCTCTAAGAACCCTGGGTCCCAACCTTCCTGTCATTTGCATTCCAATGTAGCCACCTCACCGGTCCAGCCCCACCCGTAGGCGACTCTGGCAGCCAAGTGGACGCGGGCCAGCTATCAGAGCTGCTGGCAGGCGGTGCTGAGCCAGATGGCCCGGGGTGGGGCCAGCGTAAAACGCTCGAAGGGGGCGTGGCCTCTCGTGGGCGTGGCCTCCCGCAGGTGCGTCCAGGGGCTCCGGTTTCACTGAAACGAATCCTGCCCTGGGAAAGCTCGGTGCTGCTCGGCTTAGGGGAAGGGGACACGGCACTCCGAGTGGGGCTCTGAGTTTCGAACCAGTGGTGTGGGATTCCCTGTCTGCCCGACGTCCGGGCTGCTGCGAGGATGCGAAGTCTGAGCCTAGCTTGGCTCCTGGGAGGCGTCATCCTTCTGGCGGCCTCGGTCTCCTGCAACCGGACCGTCCAAGGTGAGGAACTTGCACCGGGAAGGCTCGGGCTGCCGGGGAACGCTCTCGGTTCCTGGTGGAAGCGGGACAGTTGCGCACTTCTCCGCGCACCCCTGGTCTCCCTCAGTAGCTTTGATCGGGAGCCCGGACCCTTCATCTGGGACACCTGGAAGTGTCCCCCAAGGACGTGCTAGAGGCAATCATGGTCTGGGCACTTCCAATTTCTACCTGTCGGTGTAGTTCGGGAGAGGCAAGGAAGGAGCGTCCGCGTCTTTGGGGTGCTCTGAGGATTCAGCCTCTCTTTCCTGGGGTCGTTTTGTTGCAAACACTGAGTCATTAAGAATTTTTCGAGGACCCTGTGAACTACCTCCGGCCGGCCTGGTCGTACTGGACCCCCGGGTTATAGCCAGTTGGTGGCTCAAAGCCGGCTGGAGTGAGTGAAAGCTCGAACCCTGGGAAGTTCCCACCTCGCGTTTTGCTCTCGCACCCACCCACTGAACCCTTTCCTTGGGGGTGGAACCACAGCGTTCAAGACCCACTCCGGGCCGCAGTTCCTGGCATCGCGGTGGATACGCTGGGTAAGAAACTCAGCAGGTTTGAGTGGTGGTAAAACGGGAACTTTCAGGTCCCCCCCCCATTCGATCAGGTGACATTCTGGCCTACATATTTCGAGACCTTCCCGCCACCCGGCGCACACACTGGCAGCCACCCAGGACTAGAGCTGCGGCTGTCAAGCCTCAGGAACAGTACTGCAAGAGAGCGGTCCAGGGCGGTGCTTCGAGTGCTTGGGCGGGTGGTGCTGCTCTAACTGGCGCCTCCAGAAGCCAAGGAGGCCACTGCAGTCTAGGGTGAGGTGGGCTGAGCTAGGATGGGGTGGGGGTGTTTACAGCCGTCGGTAGAGCAACTGTGATGCAAAACGAGACCTGGCATCTTCATTTCTCCCGCTAAACTTGCAGGTGTCCTGTAAAAGGCCTTTTCTCACTTTTAACCCTCCGGTAAAGATGTTGTGGAATAATGTCTAACCTCTCTTCGTTTGCCTGTCATTCGCCGGGTGTTGGTAAAGCACGCCTTTAGTCCCAACACTCGGGAGTCAGAGGATCTCTGTGAGGCCAGCCTGGTCTACAGAGTGAATTCTGGGACAGCTAGGAATGTTTCACAAAGAAACCCTGTCTCGAAAAACAAAACAAAAGGAAGAAAAGGAAAGAAAGAAAGGAAGGAAGGAAGCAGGGAAGGAAGGAAGGAAGGAAGGAAGGAAGAAAGGAAGAAAGGAAGAAAGGAAGAAAGAGGAAAGAAGGAAATTTAAAATTCAGGGGCAAAGGTTAGTGTGTGTAAATTTAAAAAAAAAAAGTGGTTGGAACTGATTATAAGTCCTTTTATGATTCACACATGATAGGAAGCATACCCTGATTATTTGGCTCCCTTTGTTTACAGAGTGAGGGGGTTGGGGAGAGAGAGGTTCCTGGCATATAGTGTGAACTTGATTTAACAACAACAAAAAAATCAGGTTACTTGTTAACCCGAGCTACTTAATATCCCACCTTGGTTTTTCTCTCTGCATTCTTAACGCTCCATAGCTGGTAACTTTCCAAAGGAGTTAGTCTAGTAACAGTTTTCCTCCAAATTAAAATTAATTTTGGTTAGGAATACCGGGCACCTTGAAAGCATTTCCTGTGAGTTACTGGACGTCTTTGCTCATGCCACTCTGGTCAGTCTTTCTGTGTGCTCTTTGATTTGTGAAAGAGCAGACTGAATTTGCTTTTCTCTACCTCCAAAAGATTGCTTCACAGAAAGGGTCCCAACCTACAACAAAAAACCTCATTTTTTCAGGGGAGGGGAGGAGCATTGAACTTACAATGTGACATTTAAGTCAACTTGTCTCCAACACAGTCATTGTTACTATCTACCCCCTTTCATCTCCACATTTATTTGTTTTTTGATTTCTTGTCAAGCTGGGCATCTAACCCTGGGCTTTTCACTGGCTAGGGCCTGAGACACTTCCCAAGACACAGTCAGTCCTTTCCAGTTGTACTGACTGGTTCTTTTCTGGTTTGGAGGGTTTTGTGGTTGTTTGTGGGTTTTTGTTCTGTACCCCTTTCTTCTTTTTCTTTGAGATAGGCAGACTGTGAATCACTGGCTGGCCCTGAAATTCTCTGTGTTGACCACACTGGCTTTGAACTTGCAGCAATTCTCTTGAATGATGGCATTACATGTACCATCATGCCCAGACAAGATTTTTGTTTTAGTTTAATTTTAAAAGTTTATGTGTATTGGTGTTTTTGCCTGCATTCATGTCTTTGTGAGGAGGTCAGATGCGCTGGAACTAGAATTGTGGGCACCATGTAGGTGCTGAGAATTGAACCTGGGTCCTCTGGAAGAGCAGCCAGTGCTCTTAACTGCTGAGCCATCTCTCCAGCTCCTGACACCATTTTTTTTAAAATTATAAATGTAATATGTGGTCACTGTAAAGGAAAAATAGAAAGAGGAGAAATGAAAGGAGAAATGTAATGAAATCACCCTAAACATTGGTACTTAATATAACCACTACTAACATTTTGATTTTCTGACATATAGAAAGTCTTGTTCACATATGGGGTTTTATTATGTTAAGGTCAGTAACACTTTTTTTTTGGGGGGGGCATGGGATTTGAGACAGGGTTTTTCTGTGGCTTTGGAGGCTGTCCTGGAACTAGCTCTTGAGGACCAGATTGGTCTCAAATTCACAGACATCCAGTAACACATTTTTAATGGCATTAAAACATGGACTTATGCACTGCCCCCCTCCCTCCCATTTATTAGGTACTAACCCTGGTCCTCCTGTGTGTTAGCAAAGCACTTTGCCACTGAGCTAGAGGCCCAGCCCTAATTTTACATTTTATTTTGAGGAAAGTCTCTTTGAATTGCCCAAACTCTTCTCGAATCCACTAGGTAACCCAGGCAGACCTTGAACTTTGGGTTTTACTTCCTCATCCTGAATAGCTTCAATTATAGACCAGCACCAGCAAGCCCTGGCTTCATCTTTTTAAATTCGTGTTTTGTGAATAGACGAAAGGGATGTTTCCAAAGCCTTGTGGTATGAGAGAACTGTGCAATGAAGGTGGAGATGGGGACTTTAGGTTGGTCCTTTGCTTTCTTTATGTTACTAATTAACCTTGGAAGCTCATATCTTGTGGAGTCTGTATTTGACTTTCTTATGGTTTTATTATCTGGACAAACATTGAGGAAAACAGTCATCCTGGCGGGAAAAAAAATCCAGTTTATGAGGTTTGCTAAAAGTGTACCTAGAGAGGCATGATCTGCAAGTAAACCCTTTCCTTTTTCAGCCTGTGCTCCCAAAAGCAAAAGAACTTTGGGGTGAGGAGCCTGGGAAAGCGCCATCATGTGCACTATGAGCTGAAGTTCTTTAAGCAACAGAGAGACCATCCTGCAATTACTGTCCTATGGTTTATTTGTGTTTTTTGAAAATAAATCTATTTTTGGTCAGAAGACAGACTTCTGTCCATGCTTTTGTAGGAGAGTTACAGCTCTCATAAACTATATGAATAGTTTCCCTTTTGACCCCCAGATGCTCATTTTTGTTACAGCATGGTAAACAATGGTTGAGCAAATGTTCTCCACAGCACTGTCAGTGTGAGACAGCTCCCTGAAGTAAATTGCAGCTCAAGACAAGCACATTTTAACTTTTGATACATTTGCCAAATTACTTTCAAAAAGACTGTTAGTTTGCACTCTGTGTGGCGGAACACCTAACACAGAAAGAATATGGCCCTTCCCAGCCGTTGTACTTCAAGGAAACATACATTTTTTTTTTTAAAGATTTATTTATTTATTATGTATACAGTATTTGCTTGCATATATCTCTGTAGGCCAGAGGAGGGCACCAGATCTCATTATAGATGGCTATGAGCCACCATGTGGTTGCTGGGAATTGAACTCAGAACCTCTGGAAGAGCAGGTGGTGCTCTTAACCTCTGAGCCATCTCTACAGCCCGAAACAGACATTTTTATAGCTTGGTGAGAGTTTCCTAGATTTAAGATTTTGCAAATTAGACCCCCTCCCCCTATCCCGATCCACTGCTGGGCCACATTAGAATCTTATTATGCAGATGAGAATTTAATATTTTATCTTTTTGTTGTTGTTTATTTCTTTTCAGTTGACAGTGAATTTCCTGTTGGGAGGTGAGTGTCTACTCTTAGGGCTAAGGATATGGTGAATTAGGAACAAAGCTGATAACAGGCCTGTTTCCGGTTTGCCCAGTGTCTGTTGGTGGGTGTGTTTTTGTATGCTTGGCAGGAACTGTTGATTGTAGCCCTAGAAGTTAGACACCCTCAGAGCCAGGTACTCAGTATGTGTCCACACTTCATATTCATTACAGTCTCTGCTCAGTTCTAAAACACTATGCCTGGTTTACAGCTAGATTCTGGGATAGCAGCAGTTTGGTATACAATACAGAATGGACAGAGCCCTTGCCTCAGAGACCTTTGAACAGTGTCACAGAATGGCTTAGAGTAAACAGCGTTACTGTTTGTTTGTTTGTTTGTTTTGCTCTAGGATCATGGTGTATAGCCCAGACTTGCTTGGATCTCATGATCTTCTGTCTCAGACTCTTTAGTGCTGGGCTTAAAGGTGGGACTCCCAGCTCTGTTTTGTATGTGTGGTGGGGGTTGGGAAGATGGGCTGGAAATCAAGCCTTGTCCGAGCTAGGCTTTTACCACTGAGCTGCATTCCAGCCCTTGGAATGCTATGTCTAGGCTGGATCTTGAGATAATCTAAGGTTAATGCCTTCTCCTATTCCCACTACTTTTTCTTTCTCCTGCTTTTTTTTTTTTTTGAAATAGTATTTACTTTTAGCCTAAGCAATATTTCTTATGTTATAAAGTCTTTCCTTGTTCCTCTTTATTTTATCATTCTTACTTAATACGTTTTTTGGTCTCTCTTTTGACATGAACTTCACTGACGTGCTACACATTTTGTTATAGGAGACCATTTAACCCCTTGGCAGTAGACTCTTAATAGTTAATCCACTCAGTGCCAGCTATTATTAGCCCTTGTCTAGATGTGTTTCATCTCTGTCCCTTGCCATTTCCCAGTCCATCTCTCTGTTACTTTTAATAGCTTTATTAGATTCTCTATGCCAAACTATTTGCATAATACACAATTAGCCTGTCTAAAGAGAGTTCGGTGGCTTTTGGTATACTTACGGAATTGTGATCATCTCTGTGGTCATTTTGAGTACATTTGATTACTGGCAAGAAGCACCTCCAATTGCCGAGTGCTGGGACAAGACACATGCATTATTATGTCTGGCTTTAATACTTTGTCTTTCTAGTTGTTGCTAAATACCATTCCATTGTGTGGACAGTCCTCATTTTGTTTATCTGTTCTGCTCATGGACATTTGGGTTGTTTCTATTTAGGGCTATTATAAATACTACTGCTTTGAGGGTCGGTGTGCAAGTTTTTGTGTGGACATGTTTTCCATCCTCTTGGGTATTGTCCTGACTGGTCTTCATTGCCATCATGGCGGGATTAGACTCACCGAAGAAGCACACTTCTGGGTGTGTCTATGAGGGTGTTTTCAGAACAGTTTTAACTAGGAGGGAATATCTATCCTGAAAGCGCACAGCACCATCCCATAAGCTGGAGTCTCAGCCTGAATAAACAGGCGGAAGCAGGCGGAGCACAGCCTTCACCTCTTCTGCTGCTTCCCTATAGATGAAGAAGTGTAATGACCTGCCTCACACCTCCTCCCTCGGTTATATGCTGTCAATCCCATCAACAAGAAAACTAAGGCTTGTGAGAATACAGCCAGAGCTGGCAACCTGCAGCCTGGAAGAGAGCCCTCACCAGAGCCTAACCATGCTGGGACTCCCATCGCTGATTTTCATACATTCCATACACCACACAACACTGAGGAATGCATATGTTTAAGCCACCTTCTCTTTCTTTCATTACATTCCCATATTTCCCTCCCTCCCCCTGTGTGTGTGTGTGTGTGTGTGTGTGTGTGTGTGTGTGTGTACATGTCGTGGTACCTGGGGAGATCAGCAGACAACTTGTGGGACTTGTTTCTCTCAACCACCTGTGTTCTGGGGTTGGGAGTCAGGTGGGCAGGCTTGGTACACCAAGTGCCTTTACTCATAGAGCCATCTTGATGCTTGTAGTTGCTCATCTCTTATCTCTTTGTTACAGCTGCCCAGATGGACTTTGAACCTGATGAGGTCAGAGTCCATCCCAGCAAGGTTTCTTCAGAGTGTTTAATCACCTCTTGTTTGTGACCCTGGTAACTATAAACAGGCAATGTCTAGGCCTAGAGTCCTTCCTTTCTAGAGAACATTATGTAACTTTCTTTGGGAACTGAAGAAAATGGAGTGTCTTTATGAGAACTCTAAGATCTCAGCCACTGCCCACAGAAGTTCAGGGTGACTCACTGTGGTGCTTGGAATGAGACTGTCCCCCACAGGCTCAAGTATTTGAACACCCATTCTCGAGTTGGTGGTGCTGTTTGGGGGGTGTGTGAGGTATGGTGTTGCTGGAGGAAGCATGTCTTTTGGGGCAGGCTTTGTGATTAAAGGTCTCTGCCACTTTCAATTTTGCCTCTCAGCTTCCTGCTAGTGTTTGAAGATGTGAGCTCTGTTCCTGCTGCCATACCTGTAGCTTGACGCCATGCTCCCCACCATGGTGCTTTTCAATCTCTCAGAAACTGTAGACCTAAATTCTATAAGTTGCCTTGGTCATGGCTTTTTATCACAGTGGTAGAAAAATAACCAATACACCCACTGAATCAGTGCCTGGTGGGCTGTTTCGGGTCTGGATGCCTTTGTCTGCTGCTCACAGTCAGCTGTGCTATATACACCACCCTCTGGGCAGCTGTGGAGGATTTACAAGATTCTTTTATACCTCTAAATGGCTTGCAGATCATGTGAATTAGTGAAGGAGCTCATTTTTAAAGATATTTATTGATTATATATACAGTATTCTGCCTGTATGTATGCCTACAGGCCAGAAGAGGACACCAGATCCATCACAAATGGTTGTGAGCCACCATGTGGTTGCTGGGAATTGAACTCAGGATCTTTGGAAGAGAAGGTAGTGCTCTTAACTTCTTAACTATCTAAGAGTAGTGCTAAGCTATCTCTCCAGTCCCCAGGGAGCTCATTTTAAAGAAGGCGACTTTTAATTTAAAATTTGAGATATTCTGTTGAGAAGATGTGTGTGTGTGGGTAGAGTCCATGAAGATTGGCTTGATCTCTATGAGTTCCTATGTGTAGTATCAGTTAAGAGTGGTGGGGCATAGTGAGCAAAACCATGGATTCTAGTAGTGCGCTAAGGCTAGAGTGTAATCTCCCTACCTGTTTAATTTTGAGACATTTCTCAGCTTACTAATTTATGCCTTAGTGTCTCTATCTATAAAATGGGGACATAATAGTACTACTTGCCTTGTCTGGTTTCTTGTGATGTGATACAGGTTCCATGTGTACAGTGCTGACAGCAATACCAAACCCACAATGAGTTAGTGTCAACCTGTATGGTGGCCACCTTGTTCTTGTAATTCTTTGTGGTTGTATGTGTGGTCTTGGGCACTCACTGTTCCAGTCTGAGGTCCCATAGAAACAAGTAGAGGAGCCGTGCTCTGGGTCCCCCTCAGATCTTCCACGGATGTGGGTAGCTGAGCACTGTAATCTAGAGGTATGTCTGGACTCTGCCAGAGGTTGAGAGACTCTAAAGAGATTATGACACTATGCTAGAACTAAAGATGCCTTTAATCCTATGTAGATTGCCTTGCAATTGTTTTGTCATGGTCAAAGAAAACAAAAACCAAAACCTGTAAACACATCATCACTGTTTTCTTGAGGTTCTTCAGAATTAGTTTGTGACTTAGAAAAACACTCCAGTGGACCAACATGCATTCTGTGTAATAAGGATAATTCCTATTTTGTGAAACAATATTTCATTATGGATCCATGTACTGAATACTAGGTTACCACTCAGAACATATTTTTCATGGAGGCATACAATTCAGTGTCTGAATATTGTAATATTCAGGAATAATCTTTTTATGACATGTATCCCAGACTGGCCTCAAACTCACTATGCAGCTGAGGATACCCTTGAATTTATAGTCCTCCTGCCTCTACCTCCTGAGTGCTGGGATGACAGTGACTGGTGCAAGATAGGCAAGCACTCTACCAATTGAGCTACATTCCTACCTCCTTAGCAATATTGTTTTAATTTTTAATCAATTAATTAGAGATAGGATCTCTATGTAGACTAGCTGGCCTCAAAATCACAGACAGTTGTAAGCCACCATGTGGATGCTGGGAACTGAACCCGAGTCCTCTGGAAGAGCAGTCAGTGGGGGCTGGAGAGATGGCTCAGAGGTTAAGAGCACTGGCTGCTCTTCCAGAGGTCCTGAGTTCAATTCCCAACAACCACATGATGATTTACAACCACCCATTATAAGATCTGGTGCCCTCTTCTGGTGTGCAGATATACATGGAAGCAGAATGTTGTATACATAATAAATAAAATCTTAAAAAAAAAAAAATGGCGTGCGCCACCAACGCCTGGCTTTAAAAAAAAAAGAGCAGTCAGTGCTCCCAATGGCTGAGCCACCTCTCCAGACCCACCCTTTTGCCCCCCCCCTTTTTTTTTTTTGGTTTTTTGAGACAGGGTTTCTCTGTATTGCTTTGGAGGTTGTGCTGGAACTCGATCTGTAGACCAGGCTGGCCTCAAACTCACAGAGATCCACCTGCCTCTGCCTCCTGAGTGATGGTATTAAAGGCATATGCCGCCAACCCCCTCATCCCCCAAGATGATGTTTTTAAGATTGTTAGGGCTGCTAAGCTCCTTGTCTACTGGGCATTAGGACATGAACTTCCTTCTTGTGGTCACAGGGCTCCTTCATTTTTCTGCAGTAAGTGGAAAATGAACTGTTGGTCTCTGTAACCTCCAATGCTCCTCCACTCCCCTTCATTGCCCTACCTGGAGAAACCTTCCCAAGGGAACAGTCCTGCAGACCTTGAGTCTGGAGCGGGAAGAGTATCAGGTGATAGCTGAGCATACATTAGATTAGGGAAAGTCAGGAGAGGTCTACTATCTTCCTTGGTATACAAACAATGTGCAGGTATTTCTTCATGGTAGGGGCCTCAGGCTCATCACTAAAGTAAAATTTCTTTCGTGTCCTTGCCTCCTCCTTCAGGTCCATGAGTGCATACAGGTTGGGGCAGGATGAAGAATGGGTGTGTCAGCCATTGTTGGTGGGTTCAATTCTGTTGTGCTTTGCCTTTGATGGGAGCCAAAGGCATGTCACCCAGGCTGCTCTCAAATTCCTAATCTAAAACAATCCATTCCCTCAGCTTTCTAAGTAGCTGAGGCTATGGGCATGTGCTCCACACCCAGGTTTATCTGTGGTTCTGCATGATCAAGTCATATGATCAAGTATGGGGCAAGCACCCTGAGTTAAAACTTGCTGTTACATGCTTGAAAGTCAAGTCAGAGCACACATGTACAGTGATACTAAAGGCTTGCCTGCCAACTGAGCTCCATGGGAGGGTGTTTATAAAGCCAACATACAGATGGGAAATGCCTACCTTCGTGCCTGCCCATTGTAGTAGTGTAATTCTTGTGGGTGGACAAGGGGATGTCCCTATGGTCCTGGAAACTCCCTAAGCTGGTGTCTGGGATAGCATTCCTGATAGCCAAGTTGGATTCTTACTTAAGACCAGAGTAGTATAGATGGACAATGAGAACAGAGCCACATATCAGATATCCTGCATATCAGATATTTAAATTATGATTCATAGCAGTAGCAAAATTACCATTATGAAGCAGCAATGAAAATTTTATGGTTGGGGCTCACCACAGCATGAAGAACTGTATTAAGGGGTTGCAGCATTAGAAAGGTTGAGAACCACAGCGCTAGAGATTCTGTTGTTGTTGTTGTTGTTTTAAACTGACTGACTCATTCATAGACATAGATGAATGTATAATTAAATAACAGAACTAATGAGTGTAGCTACTTTTAAAAAATAAATAGAAAATACTGTCAGCTTTAAGATTCCTAGAAGTCAGTGTTCTACATGCAACTCCAGACTCCCACAGTTAAAGCAAAATCTCATCTCTGGGCCTGGAGATGTAGTTTAGTGATATAATAATTGCCTAGCGTGCTTAAGTATTAAAAATCAACTGCAGGCAACCTGCTCTGCTCAATACTGAAAATATTATTTGCAATCCTCAATTAGCATCTGGCCATGTTGGTCTGAAATTTTTCATTTAAGCAAAGCAGTGCTGTTGTTGGACCATTTATCTCAGTAATGACTCCGCTCTGCCTTCTTTGTACAGGACGCAACGGTAAAGGAAGAAGTATTATCGGCAGATTGAACACCCCTCCTCCAATCTCTGGGGAAGGAGTTACAGTAGAACCAGGCTTTTCCATTGATGAGTTCTCTACATCAGTTCTCACTGGGAAGATGACTACTGTCTTTCTTCCGGTCATTTACACCATTGTCTTTGTGATTGGTTTGCCTAGCAATGGCATGGCCCTCTGGGTCTTCCTTTTCCGGACGAAGAAAAAGCACCCTGCTGTGATTTACATGGCCAATCTGGCCTTGGCAGACCTCCTCTCTGTCATCTGGTTCCCCTTGAAGATCGCCTACCACCTACATGGCAACAACTGGATCTATGGGGGTGCGTTTTGCAAGGTGCTCATTGGCTTTTTCTATGGCAACATGTACTGCTCCATCCTCTTCATGACCTGCCTCAGCGTGCAGAGGTACTGGGTGATAGTGAACCCCATGGGACACTCCAGAAAGAAGACCAACATTGCCATTGGTGTCTCCCTGGCAATCTGGCTCCTGATTTTTCTGGTCACCATCCCCTTGTATGTCATGAAGCAGACCATCTACATTCCAGCCTTGAATATCACCACCTGTCATGACGTGCTGCCTGAGGAGGTATTGGTGGGGGACATGTTCAATTACTTCCTCTCCCTGGCCATTGGAGTCTTTCTGTTCCCAGCCTTACTTACTGCATCTGCCTACGTACTCATGATCAAAACACTGCGTTCTTCTGCCATGGATGAACACTCCGAGAAGAAAAGGCAGAGGGCTATCCGACTCATTGTCACTGTCCTGGCCATGTACTTCATCTGCTTCACTCCTAGCAACCTCCTGCTTGTGGTGCATTATTTCCTAATTAAAAGCCAAGGCCAGAGTCACGTCTATGCCCTCTACCTTGTCGCCCTCTGCCTGTCGACCCTCAACAGCTGCATTGACCCTTTTGTCTATTACTTTGTTTCACAAGATTTCAGGGATCATGCCAAAAACGCACTCCTCTGTCGAAGCGTCCGTACAGTGAAACGCATGCAGGTATCCCTCACCTCCAACAAGTTCTCCAGGAAATCCAGCTCTTACTCTTCAAGTTCAACCAGTGTTAAAACCTCCTATTGAGCGGTACCTGAGGGTGCCAAGTCTGCTTAACGGTGTGTGTGTACAAGGGGTGGGGATGCAACGACACAGGGCTGTCATTTTCTAACCAAGCTGGTCTCAGCACTGATCAAAAGCATGGACATCCGTATCAGAATTCTGCTACTCTGATGTCCTGGAAACTGAATGAACTGAGAGTAGCACATTTTGTGGAGGTGACGAGAAGGCAGAAATCCAGTGACTTGCACCAGCTACACCCGGCAAGAAGACTAAGTTCCTAGCTGAAGCGATTTCTTCTGCAACTGGCCCATCACAGCCTTGTGAGGACTGAGACCCTCGTAGAGCTTCAGTCTAGTTGACTGACTCTTCAGATGTGGAAGGTGAGGAGACTAACTGTGAATGAATTTCCTCTCCAGAATTCTAACCAGCAACAGTGAGTTTGTACTGGACAATAGAATCCAAATGCTCGTGGTTACAGTCTGGCACCATTTCATCAGAAGCCCTGGGCTTCAGTAACCAGAACTCAGATACCAGGGGGCTGCTCTGCAAACCTCAATGATGTCTGCATGCACAGAACCATGGAGCCGAATGCTGCTTCTGCCCACCAGGACACATAGTAACATTTGAAAAGGAAAACCAATAGCAGTGTTTTGGGCCTCTCTATGGTCAGTTTGTTATGCAGTTTGTCTATTGGTTTATTGGGATTTTCGGCTCCTTTATTACTCCTTTGTGGTTTTGTATGTCTATTAGTCGAGAAAAAGGGAATGAGGATATTGAACATGTAAATACAAACTTTGTATAATTTTTTTTACTGTGGGCAACAGTATTTTGCCAACTGCAAAATGACATTTACCACTTAGTGTTTTTTATTTTCAAAGTTACTTTTTTAAACTCTATGATGCAAACTTAAGACATTTTCATGATAATACATCATTATAGTACCAGTTCCCCTCCCCATCAGTCATATTCCCTCCCCCACCTCCTTTCCCCTCCTGCGTACCCCTATTTTTCCTCCCTCTCCACCAAATAGCCCTCTGCCTGCTCTCAGGTACAACTTAGTTTTTTGTTGCTGTTGTTGTTTGCTTGTTTTGTTTTTCATGACAGGGTTTCCTCTGTGGCTTTGGAGGCTGTCCTGGAACTTGCCCTTGTAGACCAGGCTGGCCTCGAACTCACAGAGATCCGCCTGCCTCTGCCTCCCGAGTACTGGGATTAAAGGCATGCACCACCAACGCCTGGCACCACTTTGTATTTTTTAAAAACTATTGTTGGAATATTTATTGTCAGTTTTATTCACCTGTTATCAAATATGGAAATAAAGTCTGCACACCTGTTTGGAGAGGCTACAACCATTGCAGAGATACATGACTCCAGACTTACGTTATAGACTGGCTGTATTTGTGGCTTTAAAAATTATTTTGTTGTATGACTGATTTATAATTAATACAGGGGCTTTTTAAAAAACAACTTCTTTCAGGCTGTGTGTTTATTTGTGTGAAGGAGGGAGAAGAAGGGAAAATCCTGCCATTCTAGACAGGGTGTGTTGCTCCCCCCCCAAATACACACACACACACACACACACACACACATACAAATACACACATACACTCACACACACACCTTTTTTTTTTAACAGTTGTTTTTGTTCTTTTGAGACAGGTTTCTGAGTTATAGCCAGGGCTATAACTCACTCTGTAAACCAGGTCACCTGCCTCTGCCTCCCAAGTGCTAGGATTAATCGTTACCACTACCCACTTTTTTTTTTTTAATACACCCTTAGGGGTCTAAACCTGGCTTCACATTATTTTTTAAATAAACATAAAAATGGAGTTCATGTTGCTCTGCAATGCCTACTTTTCATTAATTAATATATTTTAACTTTCCCATGTATTTCTACAACTTGACCTCCATTTTTAAAGCTTATAGACTAATAGTTCAGATGTATTACAATTATATAGTCATTTCCCTACTGGGTGGCCCCTTGAATTATGCTATCCCATGTTATTTTTTTTCTTTTTGGCTATTTCAATATTATTGCATTGTACATTTGTGTATAGATATCATTGAGATTCACTTTGCTTTTATTGAGACAGGGAACTTTTATTAAGCCCTGGAACTTGTTATGTAAACCATGTTTGCCCCTAAACTCACAGATCCACATACCTCTGCCTCTGGAGTGCTGGGATTGAAGGTGTGTGCCACCACTGCTAGGCAGTTTTGCTTCTAGTTTTGCATACCCTGAGGAGTATCTTAAGCATCTAGTTTTGAATCAGACCTTGGTGGAGACAGAAGGCGCTGTGCCTTGAGCAGAGACACATTGGATATGGCTATCTTTGCTTTTGTGGGCAGTACTGTACCATCTGATTTGTATGAAGGATCTGAATCTTACCTAATAATGAACATTCTGCTCTCCCCTGGTTCATTTACTAAGAGGGGCCCTTAATTTGAAAGCAAATGTGGACTTGTCTTGCTGTTCAGACCAAAATGTGAAGCTGACTTCACTGGAGTGATTTTCCCGAACATTTCCTTTTATTAGCTATTTGTAGCAGGAGTTTTGAAGTTGTAATTAATTTCCTGGTTATCAAGATTTCATAAACCCTGGGGTTATAATCTCATCTGCATGCATACTTCAGTGATTATAACTTTATTTCAGAAGCTTTAACCCTTTGAGCAGTTCTGGAAAGAAGTAGAATATATTAGAGTCAAGGGTTGTCATTGTTAGCCCTTGAGTTTGGCTGGAGAGCTTGACTGTCTTTTAGAAGTGAAGTTCTGGCTGGGTGTGGTGATGCACACCTTTAATCCCATCACTTGGGAGATACAGGCTGGCAGATCTCTGTGAGTTCAAGGCTAGTCAGCCTGGTCTACAAAGAGAGTTCCAGGACAACCAGGGCTACATACAGAGAAACCCTGTCTCAAAAGAACAAAAACAAAACAAAACAAAAAAAAAAAGTGAAGTTCTAGAATCTATCTGAGTGGAAGGCAGGTATCCAGTGCCCCCTGAACCCCAGGTCTAAAGGGGAAAAATCCCTAGAGATCAGGAATCAAGACCTTCGATGTCACTCAAGCCTGGAGATCTCACAGAGATGGCTCTTACACAGATCTATATAAAGTGAGGTCACTGGATGCATACCCAAGAAGTGCTATTAACGAGGGCAGTGTGGAGGCTCCTGTGGTTTGGGTCTGAGCTACTCATGTCTCTCCCTGTTGAAAAATCTGGATTATTTCCAGTCCTTTTTTTTTTTTTTTTTTTTTTTACTGGAGAGAGTTTATTCTTGGCCAGAGTTGTGAGACAACTTATGTAAAAACCACAGAAAGCCTGCGGGCTCCCTCCAGAGCTGCAGGCAAATCATCTTCACCTAGCAGCAGTGGGAGTAGTTCATTTGTCCCACAAACATGAGGCATCACCACAGTATTAACTGCAAACCATTAAGTCATGACTCCTACCTGAGCATCACAGCTCAGTCATGAGGCTGATATTCTCAGCAAATACAAGAATACTGAAAAGAAGGGCTAGAGATAGCTCTAGGCTTAGAGGTGCAAAGTGCTTCGGTCTTGGTTCCCAACACCAACGCTGGGTGACTCAAAACCACTGGCAAGGCCAGTTCCTGGCAATCTAATGCCCTCTTTTGCACTAGCATACACACACAGTCACATAAAATTTCATTCGGACACAAACATGCACATAATTTTAAAAAAGAATTCAGTTCTTTGGAATTTAGGCCTTTAAAAATCCCACTCCAAAGCTGAGGTTTCAGAAAGGTGGTAACTCAAGAAAACAAAAAGATCTGGGCAGTGGTGGTGTATACCTTTAATCCTAGCAGAAGCTGGCAGATCTCTGGTCTACAGAGTTGAGTTCCAGGATACTCAGGACTACATAGTGAGACCCTGTCTGGAAAACAAAACCAGACAAAACAAGAATTAAACCAAGAGAGACAAGTAGAGGCTGGAGAGATGCAGAGGATCTGGGTTAGGTTCCCAGCACCTATATCAGGTGGCTCACGAGTACATATAATTCCAATTCCAGGTGATCCAGTGTTCTCTACTGGCCTCCATGGGCACTGCAAAAATATGGAACACACTCAGACAAGTGGGCATACACATACATATATAAAAAGAAACAAGCAAACAAACAAAAACAGGGCTATGGAGGGTATGTAAATTTCTCGGGTTGTAGAGCAATGCCAGTGCTGGAAATTGAGTCTTGTGAATGAGTTGGAAGCTTGGCTTCCATTCTTGGTGAGACAGCATGCAGTTATTTTATTGCTCATTTAAAAGGCTACCATGGGGGCTGTGGTGTTTGTTTGGTGGTGGTGGTTTGTTTTTGAGAACAGGGTTTCTCTGAAAACAGCTCTGGCTGTCCTGGGACTTACTTTGTAGATCAGGCTGGCCTTGAACTCATGGAGATCCCCTCTTCCTCCTGAGTGCTGTGATTGAAGGTGTGTCCCTGCCCCCACTCCCAGAAGTTATGTGGGTTTTGGTTTGTCAACAAAAGGCAAGAGAGAACAGTTAAGAGTGATCCAAGCAAGAGTTGATATTGGCTGGAATATGGGTAGTCACAAAGATGGAAAGGAAGGAAGCCAACTGGGCTACATTTTGGAGATACTATCAACTGATATTAAGAAAGGAGGATTAAAGAGTGTATTTAATTTTTTTGCTTGGAGATGGTGGTGAAGTACTTGGGTGTGAGCAAGTTTGGAAGTTGAAAATTAAGTGTTTTGTTTTGATCATAGCATAGTCTTAAATATCTTGGTCAGCTTTCTGTTGCCATAACAAAATACTTGAGGCACTGTGCTTTATAAAGGAAAAAGTTTTACTTAGCTCAAAGTTCTGGAGGCCAAAAATCCTAGATCAGTCAGTTCAATTGATTCAGCCTCTGATAAGGGCCCATGGTGGATGGTGTCATAATGGCAAGGGGGTATACAAAGAGATGGTAAGATAAGAAAACAGAGATTCAGGGACCAGACCCCCTGTTTCTATAGCAAATTACTCTTGTGGGCACTAACCATTGTCCCATGAGAACTGTATTAATCCTTTCTGAAGATGACGCCCTCAATAACCTGATCACCTTCTACTTGGCTCTTACATCTCAAAGGTTCCACTACTCTCCAGCCTGAACCTCAGGCACCCAAACCGCCAGGGAGACACACTCAACCATATTCTAGCCACAGTACCAAGTCTGAGACGTCTACAGACATCCAAGCAGAAGAGGCGAGAAAGGCATTTGGAATCAGTCTAGATTTTTTTCTTAATTAAAAAAGATTTCTTTATTTAAATTTTTTACTTATATGAGTGTTTGGCCTGCATGTCTCAGTGTGTACCACATATGTACAGTGCCCAAAGAGGCCCGAAGTATACTGAAGTTACATATGGTTGTGATCTGCCATGTGGGTGCTGGGAACTGAAGTCAAAACAGTAACAGCAAGTGCTTTTAGCCACTGAGCCCTCTCTCCAGCTCCCCAGAATAATGTCTAAGCCGTAGTCAGGGATGGAGCTATAGTTTGGCCATTTCGATAGCATTTAAACAAAGCTTCTAGGCAGTACTTAAAGGAGAGTATGTGAAGCGATTACTTATATTGTTCTATTATTAAATAAAACTCGGGAGCTAGCTGATCAGAGAAGCAGCTTAAAAGTGACCAGTAACTTTTCTCTCTCCTTCCTTGGTCCAAAGGGGCCCACTAATTTTTTAAGCCCCTCCCCCCACTACTTCCTGTGTCACTGTATATGTCCTGGGTCCTCCAAAACCTCTATGGCTAATTCTGGCCAGCTAGTAGCTAGCTCCGTACTCTGATTCAAGGTAAGCTTTATTGTCAAGTCTCAGGATTGTCAGAATGTGATCAAAATACCCCACAGCAAGCCTGTGGATGAGAAGGGTGCTTAGGACAGAGGTCTTTAACACATCATTTTGAGCAGAAGAGGGGGGCCAATAAAAGAGACTGAAATGGAATGTCTTAGGATTTTTATTGCTGTGAAGAGACAACACCAACCATGGCAACTCTTATAAAGAAAACATTTAATTGGGGTGGCTCACTTACAGTTTCAGAGGTTCAGTCAATTATCAGCATGGCAGTGAGCATGGCAGCATACAGGCAAATATGGTACTAGGGAGGTAATTGAGAGTCCTACATCTCATGGGCAACAGGAAGTCAACTTACTGACTGTCACACTGAGGTAAGCTTAAGCAAAAGAGAGCTCAAAGCCTGCCCCACAGTGACACACTTCCTCCAACTAGGCCATACTTCCTGATAGTGCCACTCCCTTTGCTGGCCATTTTCTTTCAAACCAGCACATGGAGTGGCACTGGACTGGGGAAGAAGTTCAGGGACCATGCTATTAGAGAAGTGAGAGGCAGAAAGCAGAAAGCGCCTATACAGGCTAGAAGTTACTACTAAGGGGTCAAATAAGATAGGAGCAGAGAAGTGACCATTGGATTGTATAATGTATCAGTGACCTAGAAAGGCCACCAGCCTTAAAAGTGTATCGTGATAAGGAAGCCGGAAATATTGGGGGCATGCTTGAAGGAAGAATAAGGAGGGGGCTGGGGATGGCTGTAAAGTGTATGAATTAAAGTTATAAAGGTCTGAGGATAAAAAGGCTTAAGCGATAATAAAGTGAGTTGAGACATTAAAAAGAATGAAATATGTTCCTGATTTCTCTATTTCTCATGCTACTGTTCATAGTAAAGTTC